>NW_027469318.1:0-218795 GCF_051020765.1 Lasioglossum baleicum | reverse complement strand
TAGCCTGCGGGATGCATCCTCTCGCACGTGTTTTTGCTCGACTAGCCTGCGGGATGCATCCTCTCGCACGTGTTTTTGCTCGACTAGCCTGCGGGATGCATCCTCTCGCACGTGTTTTTGCTCGACTAGCCTGCGGGATGCATCCTCTCGCACGTGTTTTTGCTCGACTAGCCTGCGGGACGCATCCTCTCGCACGTGTTTTTGCTCGACTAGCCTGCGGGATGCATCCTCTCGCACGTGTTTTTACTCGACTAGCCTGCGGGATGCATCCTCCCGCACGTGTTTTTACTCGACTAGCCTGCGGGATGCATCCTCTCGCACGTGTTTTTGCTCGACTAGCCTGCGGGATGCATCCTCTCGCACGTGTTTTTGCTCGACTAGCCTGCGGGATGCATCCTCTCGCACGTGTTTTTGCTCGACTAGCCTGCGGGACGCATCCTCTCGCACGTGTTTTTACTCGACTATCCTGCGGGATGCATCCTCTCGCACGTGTTTTTACTCGACTAGCCTGCGGGAAGCATCCTCTTGCACGTGTTTTTACTCGACTAGCCTGCGGGATGCATCCTCTCGCACGTGTTTTTACTCGGCTAGCCTGCGGGAAGCATCCTCTCGCACGTGTTTTTACTCGACTAGCCTGCGGGAAGCATCCTCTCGCACGTGTTTTTACTCGACTAGTCTGCGGGATGCATCCTCTCACACGTGATTTTGCTCGACTAGCCTGCGGGATGCATCCTCTCGCACGTGTTTTTGCTCGACTAGCCTGCGGGATGCATCCTCTCGCACGTGTTTTTGCTCGACTAGCCTGCGGGATGCATCCTCTCGCACGTGTTTTTGCTCGACTAGCCTGCGGGATGCATCCTCTCGCACGTGTTTTTGCTCGACTAGCCTGCGGGATGCATCCCCTCGCACGTGTTTTTACTCGACTAGCCTGCGGGATGCATCCTCCCGCACGTGTTTTTACTCGACTAGCCTGCGGGATGCATCCTCTCGCACGTGTTTTTGCTCGACTAGCCTGCGGGATGCATCCTCTCGCACGTGTTTTTGCTCGACTAGCCTGCGGGATGCATCCTCTCGCACGTGTTTTTGCTCGACTAGCCTGCGGGATGCATCCTCTCGCACGTGTTTTTGCTCGACTAGCCTGCGGGATGCATCCTCTCGCACGTGTTTTTGCTCGACTAGCCTGCGGGATGCATCCTCTCGCACGTGTTTTTGCTCGACTAGCCTGCGGGATGCATCCTCTCGCACGTGTTTTTGCTCGACTAGCCTGCGGGATGCATCCTCTCGCACGTGTTTTTGCTCGACTAGCCTGCGGGATGCATCCTCTCGCACGTGTTTTTACTCGACTACCCTGCGGGATGCATCCTCTCGCACGTGTTTTTGCTCGACTAGCCATGCGCATCCCAAAAAACCTGCGCATGCGCATCCACAAAACCTCGCACGTGTTTTTACTCGACTAGCCTGCGGGATGCATCCTCTCGCACGTGTTTTTACTCGACTAGCCTGCGGGATGCATCCTCTCGCACGTGTTTTTACTCGACTAGCCTGCGGGATGCATCCTCTCGCACGTGTTTTTACTCGACTAGCCTGCAGGATGCATCCTCTCGCACGTGTTTTTACTCGACTAGCCTGCGGGATGCATCCTCTCGCACGTGTTTTTGCTCGACCAGCCTGCGGGATGCATCCTCTCGCACGTGTTTTTGCTCGACTAGCCTGCGGGATGCATCCTCTCGCACGTGTTTTTACTCGACTAGCCTGCGGGATTCATCCTCTCGCACGTGTTGTTACTCGACTAGCCTGCGGGATGCATCCTCTCGCACGTGTTTTTGCTCGACTAGCCTGCGGGATGCATCCTCTCGCACGTGTTTTTACTCGACTAGCCTGCGGGATGCATCCTCCCGCACGTGTTTTTACTCGACTAGCCTGCGGGATACATCCTCTCGCACGTGTTTTTGCTCGACTAGCCTGCGGGATGCATCCTCTCGCACGTGTTTTTGCTCGACTTGCCTGCGGGATGCATCCTCTCGCACGTGTTTTTGCTCGACTAGCCTGCGGGACGCATCCTCTCGCACGTGTTTTTACTCGACTAGCCTGCGGGATGCATCCTCTCGCACGTGTTTTTACTCGACTAGCCAGCGGGATGCATCCTCTCGCACGTGTTTTTGCTCGACTAGCCTGCGGGATGCATCCTCTCGCACGTGTTTTTGCTCGACTAGCCTGCGGGATGCATCCTCTCGCACGTGTTTTTGCTCGACTAGCCTGCGGGATGCATCCTCTCGCACGTGTTTTTGCTCGACTAGCCTGCGGGACGCATCCTCTCGCACGTGTTTTTGCTCGACTAGCCTGCGGGATGCATCCTCTCGCACGTGTTTTTACTCGACTAGCCTGCGGGATGCATCCTCTCGCACGTGTTTTTGCTCGACTAGCCTGCGGGATGCATCCTCTCGCACGTGTTTTTGCTCGACTAGCCTGCGGGATGCATCCTCTCGCACGTGTTTTTGCTCGACTAGCCTGCGGGACGCATCCTCTCGCACGTGTTTTTACTCGACTAGCCTGCGGGATGCATCCTCTCGCACGTGTTTTTACTCGACTAGCCTGCGGGAAGCATCCTCTTGCACGTGTTTTTACTCGACTAGCCTGCGGGATGCATCCTCTCGCACGTGTTTTTACTCGACTAGCCTGCGGGAAGCATCCTCTCGCACGTGTTTTTACTCGACTAGCCTGCGGGAAGCATCCTCTCGCACGTGTTTTTACTCGACTAGTCTGCGGGATGCATCCTCTCACACGTGATTTTGCTCGACTAGCCTGCGGGATGCATCCTCTCGCACGTGTTTTTGCTCGACTAGCCTGCGGGACGCATCCTCTCGCACGTGTTTTTACTCGACTAGCCTGCGGGATGCATCCTCTCGCACGTGTTTTTACTCGACTAGCCTGCGGGATGCATCCTCTCGCACGTGTTTTTGCTCGACTAGCCTGCGGGATGCATCCTCTCGCACGTGTTTTTGCTCGACTAGCCTGCGGGATGCATCCTCTCGCACGTGTTTTTGCTCGACTAGCCTGCGGGATGCATCCTCTCGCACGTGTTTTTGCTCGACTAGCCTGCGGGACGCATCCTCTCGCACGTGTTTTTGCTCGACTAGCCTGCGGGATGCATCCTCTCGCACGTGTTTTTACTCGACTAGCCTGCGGGATGCATCCTCCCGCACGTGTTTTTACTCGACTAGCCTGCGGGATGCATCCTCTCGCACGTGTTTTTGCTCGACTAGCCTGCGGGATGCATCCTCTCGCACGTGTTTTTGCTCGACTAGCCTGCGGGATGCATCCTCTCGCACGTGTTTTTGCTCGACTAGCCTGCGGGACGCATCCTCTCGCACGTGTTTTTACTCGACTATCCTGCGGGATGCATCCTCTCGCACGTGTTTTTACTCGACTAGCCTGCGGGAAGCATCCTCTTGCACGTGTTTTTACTCGACTAGCCTGCGGGATGCATCCTCTCGCACGTGTTTTTACTCGGCTAGCCTGCGGGAAGCATCCTCTCGCACGTGTTTTTACTCGACTAGCCTGCGGGAAGCATCCTCTCGCACGTGTTTTTACTCGACTAGTCTGCGGGATGCATCCTCTCACACGTGATTTTGCTCGACTAGCCTGCGGGATGCATCCTCTCGCACGTGTTTTTGCTCGACTAGCCTGCGGGATGCATCCTCTCGCACGTGTTTTTGCTCGACTAGCCTGCGGGATGCATCCTCTCGCACGTGTTTTTGCTCGACTAGCCTGCGGGATGCATCCTCTCGCACGTGTTTTTGCTCGACTAGCCTGCGGGATGCATCCCCTCGCACGTGTTTTTACTCGACTAGCCTGCGGGATGCATCCTCCCGCACGTGTTTTTACTCGACTAGCCTGCGGGATGCATCCTCTCGCACGTGTTTTTGCTCGACTAGCCTGCGGGATGCATCCTCTCGCACGTGTTTTTGCTCGACTAGCCTGCGGGATGCATCCTCTCGCACGTGTTTTTGCTCGACTAGCCTGCGGGATGCATCCTCTCGCACGTGTTTTTGCTCGACTAGCCTGCGGGATGCATCCTCTCGCACGTGTTTTTGCTCGACTAGCCTGCGGGATGCATCCTCTCGCACGTGTTTTTGCTCGACTAGCCTGCGGGATGCATCCTCTCGCACGTGTTTTTGCTCGACTAGCCTGCGGGATGCATCCTCTCGCACGTGTTTTTGCTCGACTAGCCTGCGGGATGCATCCTCTCGCACGTGTTTTTACTCGACTACCCTGCGGGATGCATCCTCTCGCACGTGTTTTTGCTCGACTAGCCATGCGCATCCCAAAAAACCTGCGCATGCGCATCCACAAAACCTCGCACGTGTTTTTACTCGACTAGCCTGCGGGATGCATCCTCTCGCACGTGTTTTTACTCGACTAGCCTGCGGGATGCATCCTCTCGCACGTGTTTTTACTCGACTAGCCTGCGGGATGCATCCTCTCGCACGTGTTTTTACTCGACTAGCCTGCAGGATGCATCCTCTCGCACGTGTTTTTACTCGACTAGCCTGCGGGATGCATCCTCTCGCACGTGTTTTTGCTCGACCAGCCTGCGGGATGCATCCTCTCGCACGTGTTTTTGCTCGACTAGCCTGCGGGATGCATCCTCTCGCACGTGTTTTTACTCGACTAGCCTGCGGGATTCATCCTCTCGCACGTGTTGTTACTCGACTAGCCTGCGGGATGCATCCTCTCGCACGTGTTTTTGCTCGACTAGCCTGCGGGATGCATCCTCTCGCACGTGTTTTTACTCGACTAGCCTGCGGGATGCATCCTCCCGCACGTGTTTTTACTCGACTAGCCTGCGGGATACATCCTCTCGCACGTGTTTTTGCTCGACTAGCCTGCGGGATGCATCCTCTCGCACGTGTTTTTGCTCGACTTGCCTGCGGGATGCATCCTCTCGCACGTGTTTTTGCTCGACTAGCCTGCGGGACGCATCCTCTCGCACGTGTTTTTACTCGACTAGCCTGCGGGATGCATCCTCTCGCACGTGTTTTTACTCGACTAGCCAGCGGGATGCATCCTCTCGCACGTGTTTTTGCTCGACTAGCCTGCGGGATGCATCCTCTCGCACGTGTTTTTGCTCGACTAGCCTGCGGGATGCATCCTCTCGCACGTGTTTTTGCTCGACTAGCCTGCGGGATGCATCCTCTCGCACGTGTTTTTGCTCGACTAGCCTGCGGGACGCATCCTCTCGCACGTGTTTTTGCTCGACTAGCCTGCGGGATGCATCCTCTCGCACGTGTTTTTACTCGACTAGCCTGCGGGATGCATCCTCTCGCACGTGTTTTTGCTCGACTAGTCTGCGGGATGCATCCTCTCACACGTGATTTTGCTCGACTAGCCTGCGGGATGCATCCTCTCGCACGTGTTTTTGCTCGACTAGCCTGCGGGACGCATCCTCTCGCACGTGTTTTTACTCGACTAGCCTGCGGGATGCATCCTCTCGCACGTGTTTTTACTCGACTAGCCTGCGGGATGCATCCTCTCGCACGTGTTTTTGCTCGACTAGCCTGCGGGATGCATCCTCTCGCACGTGTTTTTGCTCGACTAGCCTGCGGGATGCATCCTCTCGCACGTGTTTTTGCTCGACTAGCCTGCGGGACGCATCCTCTCGCACGTGTTTTTGCTCGACTAGCCTGCGGGATGCATCCTCTCGCACGTGTTTTTACTCGACTAGCCTGCGGGATGCATCCTCCCGCACGTGTTTTTACTCGACTAGCCTGCGGGATGCATCCTCTCGCACGTGTTTTTGCTCGACTAGCCTGCGGGATGCATCCTCTCGCACGTGTTTTTGCTCGACTAGCCTGCGGGATGCATCCTCTCGCACGTGTTTTTGCTCGACTAGCCTGCGGGACGCATCCTCTCGCACGTGTTTTTACTCGACTATCCTGCGGGATGCATCCTCTCGCACGTGTTTTTACTCGACTAGCCTGCGGGAAGCATCCTCTTGCACGTGTTTTTACTCGACTAGCCTGCGGGATGCATCCTCTCGCACGTGTTTTTACTCGGCTAGCCTGCGGGAAGCATCCTCTCGCACGTGTTTTTACTCGACTAGCCTGCGGGAAGCATCCTCTCGCACGTGTTTTTACTCGACTAGTCTGCGGGATGCATCCTCTCACACGTGATTTTGCTCGACTAGCCTGCGGGATGCATCCTCTCGCACGTGTTTTTGCTCGACTAGCCTGCGGGATGCATCCTCTCGCACGTGTTTTTGCTCGACTAGCCTGCGGGATGCATCCTCTCGCACGTGTTTTTGCTCGACTAGCCTGCGGGATGCATCCTCTCGCACGTGTTTTTGCTCGACTAGCCTGCGGGATGCATCCCCTCGCACGTGTTTTTACTCGACTAGCCTGCGGGATGCATCCTCCCGCACGTGTTTTTACTCGACTAGCCTGCGGGATGCATCCTCTCGCACGTGTTTTTGCTCGACTAGCCTGCGGGATGCATCCTCTCGCACGTGTTTTTGCTCGACTAGCCTGCGGGATGCATCCTCTCGCACGTGTTTTTGCTCGACTAGCCTGCGGGATGCATCCTCTCGCACGTGTTTTTGCTCGACTAGCCTGCGGGATGCATCCTCTCGCACGTGTTTTTGCTCGACTAGCCTGCGGGATGCATCCTCTCGCACGTGTTTTTGCTCGACTAGCCTGCGGGATGCATCCTCTCGCACGTGTTTTTGCTCGACTAGCCTGCGGGATGCATCCTCTCGCACGTGTTTTTGCTCGACTAGCCTGCGGGATGCATCCTCTCGCACGTGTTTTTACTCGACTACCCTGCGGGATGCATCCTCTCGCACGTGTTTTTGCTCGACTAGCCATGCGCATCCCAAAAAACCTGCGCATGCGCATCCACAAAACCTCGCACGTGTTTTTACTCGACTAGCCTGCGGGATGCATCCTCTCGCACGTGTTTTTACTCGACTAGCCTGCGGGATGCATCCTCTCGCACGTGTTTTTACTCGACTAGCCTGCGGGATGCATCCTCTCGCACGTGTTTTTACTCGACTAGCCTGCAGGATGCATCCTCTCGCACGTGTTTTTACTCGACTAGCCTGCGGGATGCATCCTCTCGCACGTGTTTTTGCTCGACCAGCCTGCGGGATGCATCCTCTCGCACGTGTTTTTGCTCGACTAGCCTGCGGGATGCATCCTCTCGCACGTGTTTTTACTCGACTAGCCTGCGGGATTCATCCTCTCGCACGTGTTGTTACTCGACTAGCCTGCGGGATGCATCCTCTCGCACGTGTTTTTGCTCGACTAGCCTGCGGGATGCATCCTCTCGCACGTGTTTTTACTCGACTAGCCTGCGGGATGCATCCTCCCGCACGTGTTTTTACTCGACTAGCCTGCGGGATACATCCTCTCGCACGTGTTTTTGCTCGACTAGCCTGCGGGATGCATCCTCTCGCACGTGTTTTTGCTCGACTTGCCTGCGGGATGCATCCTCTCGCACGTGTTTTTGCTCGACTAGCCTGCGGGACGCATCCTCTCGCACGTGTTTTTACTCGACTAGCCTGCGGGATGCATCCTCTCGCACGTGTTTTTACTCGACTAGCCAGCGGGATGCATCCTCTCGCACGTGTTTTTGCTCGACTAGCCTGCGGGATGCATCCTCTCGCACGTGTTTTTGCTCGACTAGCCTGCGGGATGCATCCTCTCGCACGTGTTTTTGCTCGACTAGCCTGCGGGATGCATCCTCTCGCACGTGTTTTTGCTCGACTAGCCTGCGGGACGCATCCTCTCGCACGTGTTTTTGCTCGACTAGCCTGCGGGATGCATCCTCTCGCACGTGTTTTTACTCGACTAGCCTGCGGGATGCATCCTCCCGCACGTGTTTTTACTCGACTAGCCTGCGGGATGCATCCTCTCGCACGTGTTTTTGCTCGACTAGCCTGCGGGATGCATCCTCTCGCACGTGTTTTTGCTCGACTAGCCTGCGGGATGCATCCTCTCGCACGTGTTTTTGCTCGACTAGCCTGCGGGACGCATCCTCTCGCACGTGTTTTTACTCGACTAGCCTGCGGGATGCATCCTCTCGCACGTGTTTTTACTCGACTAGCCTGCGGGAAGCATCCTCTTGCACGTGTTTTTACTCGACTAGCCTGCGGGATGCATCCTCTCGCACGTGTTTTTACTCGACTAGCCTGCGGGAAGCATCCTCTCGCACGTGTTTTTACTCGACTAGCCTGCGGGAAGCATCCTCTCGCACGTGTTTTTACTCGACTAGTCTGCGGGATGCATCCACTCACACGTGATTTTGCTCGACTAGCCTGCGGGATGCATCCTCTCGCACGTGTTTTTGCTCGACTAGCCTGCGGGATGCATCCTCTCGCACGTGTTTTTGCACGACTAGCCATGCGCATCCCACAAAACCTCGCACGTGTTTTTACTCGACTAGCCTGCGGGATGCATCCTCTCGCACGTGTTTTAACTCGAGTAGCCTGCGGGATGCATCCTCTCGCACGTGTTTTTACTCGACTAGCCTGCGGGATGCATCCTCTCGCACGTGTTTTTGCTCGACTAGCCTGCGGGATGCATCCTCTCGCACGTGTTTTTGCTCGACTAGCCTGCGGGATGCATCCTCTCGCACGTGTTTTTGCTCGACTAGCCTGCGGGATGCATCCTCTCGCACGTGTTTTTGCTCGACTAGCCATGCGCATCCCAAAAAACCTGCGCATGCGCATCCCAAAAAACCTGCGCATGCGCATCCCAAAAAACCTGCGCATGCGCATCCCACAAAACCTCGCACGTGTTTTTATTCGACTAGCCTGCGGGATGCATCCTCTCGCACGTGTTTTTACTCGACTAGCCTGCGGGATGCATCCTCTCGCACGTGTTTTTACTCGACTAGCCTGCGGGAAGCATCCTCTCGCACGTGTTTTTACTCGACTAGTCTGCGGGATGCATCCTCCCGCACGTGTTTTTACTCGACTAGCCTGCGGGATGCATCCTCTCGCACGTGTTTTTACTCGACTAGCCTGCGGGATTCATCCTCTCGCACGTGTTTTTACTCGACTAGCCTGCGGGATGCATCCTCTCGCACGTGTTTTTGCTCGACTAGCCTGCGGGATGCATCCTCTCGCACGTGTTTTTACTCGACTAGCCTGCGGGATGCATCCTCCCGCACGTGTTTTTACTCGACTAGCCTGCGGGATACATCCTCTCGCACGTGTTTTTGCTCGACTAGCCTGCGGGATGCATCCTCTCGCACGTGTTTTTACTCGACTAGCCTGCGGGATGCATCCTCTCGCACGTGTTTTTGCTCGACTAGCCTGCGGGATGCATCCTCTCGCACGTGTTTTTGCTCGACTAGCCTGCGGGATGCATCCTCTCGCACGTGTTTTTGCTCGACTAGCCTGCGGGACGCATCCTCTCGCACGTGTTTTTGCTCGACTAGCCTGCGGGATGCATCCTCTCGCACGTGTTTGTGCTCGACTAGACTGCGGGATGCATCCTTTCGCACGTGTTTTTACTCGACTAGCCTGCGGGATGCATCCTCTCGCACGTGTTTTTGCTCGACTAGCCTGCGGGATGCATCCTCTCGCACGTGTTTGTGCTCGACTAGCCTGCGGGATGCATCCTCTCGCACGTGTTTTTGCTCGACTAGCCTGCGGGATGCATCCTCTCGCACGTGTTTTTGCTCGACTAGCCTGCGGGATGCATCCTCTCGCACGTGTTTTTGCTCGACTAGCCTGCGGGATGCATCCTCTCGCACGTGTTTTTGCTCGACTAGCCTGCGGGATGCATCCTCTCGCACGTGTTTTTACTCGACTAGCCTGCGGGAAGCATCCTCTCGCACGTGTTTTTACTCGACTAGCCTGCGGGAAGCATCCTCTCGCACGTGTTTTTACTCGACTAGTCTGCGGGATGCATCCTCTCACACGTGATTTTGCTCGACTAGCCTGCGGGATGCATCCTCTCGCACGTGTTTTTGCTCGACTAGCCTGCGGGATGCATCCTCTCGCACGTGTTTTTGCACGACTAGCCATGCGCATCCCACAAAACCTCGCACGTGTTTTTACTCGACTAGCCTGCGGGATGCATCCTCTCGCACGTGTTTTAACTCGAGTAGCCTGCGGGATGCATCCTCTCGCACGTGTTTTTACTCGACTAGCCTGCGGGATGCATCCTCTCGCACGTGTTTTTGCTCGACTAGCCTGCGGGATGCATCCTCTCGCACGTGTTTTTGCTCGACTAGCCTGCGGGATGCATCCTCTCGCACGTGTTTTTGCTCGACTAGCCTGCGGGATGCATCCTCTCGCACGTGTTTTTGCTCGACTAGCCATGCGCATCCCAAAAAACCTGCGCATGCGCATCCCAAAAAACCTGCGCATGCGCATCCCACAAAACCTCGCACGTGTTTTTATTCGACTAGCCTGCGGGATGCATCCTCTCGCACGTGTTTTTACTCGACTAGCCTGCGGGATGCATCCTCTCGCACGTGTATTTGCTCGACTAGCCTGCGGGATGCATCCTCTCGCACGTGTTTGTGCTCGACTAGCCTGCGGGATGCATCCTCTCGCACGTGTTTTTACTTGACTAGCCTGCGGGATGCATCCTCTCGCACGTGTTTTTGCTCGACTAGCCTGCGGGATGCATCCTCTCGCACGTGTTTTTGCTCGACTAGCCTGTGGGATGCATCCTCTCGCACGTGTTTTTACTCGACTAGCCATGCGCATCCCAAAAAACCTGCGCATGCGCATCCCAAAAAACCTGCGCATGCGCATCCCACAAAACCTGCGCATGCGCATCCCACAAAACCTCGCACGTGTTTTTACTCGACTAGCCTGCGGGATGCATCCTCTCGCACGTGTTTTTACTCGACTAGCCTCCGGGAAGCATCCTCTCGCACGTGTTTTTACTCGACTAGCCTGCGGGAAGCATCCTCTCGCACGTGTTTTTGCTCGACTAGCCTGCGGGATGCATCCTCTCGCACGTGTTTTTGCTCGACTAGCCTGCGGGATGCATCCTCTCGCACGTGTTTTTGCTCGACTAGCCTGCGGGACGCATCCTCTCGCACGTGTTTTTGCTCGACTAGCCTGCGGGATGCATCCTCTCGCACGTGTTTGTGCTCGACTAGACTGCGGGATGCATCCTTTCGCACGTGTTTTTACTCGACTAGCCTGCGGGATGCATCCTCTCGCACGTGTTTTTGCTCGACTAGCCTGCGGGATGCATCCTCTCGCACGTGTTTGTGCTCGACTAGCCTGCGGGATGCATCCTCTCGCACGTGTTTTTGCTCGCCTAGCCTGCGGGATGCATCCTCTCGCACGTGTTTTTGCTCGACTAGCCTGCGGGATGCATCCTCTCGCACGTGTTTTTGCTCGACTAGCCTGCGGGATGCATCCTCTCGCACGTGTTTTTGCTCGACTAGCCTGCGGGATGCATCCTCTCGCACGTGTTTTTACTCGACTAGCCTGCGGGAAGCATCCTCTCGCACGTGTTTTTACTCGACTAGCCTGCGGGAAGCATCCTCTCGCACGTGTTTTTACTCGACTAGTCTGCGGGATGCATCCTCTCACACGTGATTTTGCTCGACTAGCCTGCGGGATGCATCCTCTCGCACGTGTTTTTGCTCGACTAGCCTGCGGGATGCATCCTCTCGCACGTGTTTTTGCACGACTAGCCATGCGCATCCCACAAAACCTCGCACGTGTTTTTACTCGACTAGCCTGCGGGATGCATCCTCTCGCACGTGTTTTAACTCGAGTAGCCTGCGGGATGCATCCTCTCGCACGTGTTTTTACTCGACTAGCCTGCGGGATGCATCCTCTCGCACGTGTTTTTGCTCGACTAGCCTGCGGGATGCATCCTCTCGCACGTGTTTTTGCTCGACTAGCCTGCGGGATGCATCCTCTCGCACGTGTTTTTGCTCGACTAGCCTGCGGGATGCATCCTCTCGCACGTGTTTTTGCTCGACTAGCCATGCGCATCCCAAAAAACCTGCGCATGCGCATCCCAAAAAACCTGCGCATGCGCATCCCAAAAAACCTGCGCATGCGCATCCCACAAAACCTCGCACGTGTTTTTATTCGACTAGCCTGCGGGATGCATCCTCTCGCACGTGTTTTTACTCGACTAGCCTGCGGGATGCATCCTCTCGCACGTGTTTTTACTCGACTAGCCTGCGGGATGCATCCTCTCGCACGTGTTTTTACTCGACTAGCCTGCGGGAAGCATCCTCTCGCACGTGTTTTTACTCGACTAGTCTGCGGGATGCATCCTCTCGCACGTGTTTTTGCTCGACTAGCCTGCGGGATGCATCCTCTCGCACGTGTTTTTGCTCGACTAGCCTGCGGGATGCATCCTCTCGCACGTGTATTTGCTCGACTAGCCTGCGGGATGCATCCTCTCGCACGTGTTTGTGCTCGACTAGCCTGCGGGATGCATCCTCTCGCACGTGTTTTTACTTGACTAGCCTGCGGGATGCATCCTCTCGCACGTGTTTTTGCTCGACTAGCCTGCGGGATGCATCCTCTCGCACGTGTTTTTGCTCGACTAGCCTGTGGGATGCATCCTCTCGCACGTGTTTTTACTCGACTAGCCATGCGCATCCCAAAAAACCTGCGCATGCGCATCCCAAAAAACCTGCGCATGCGCATCCCACAAAACCTGCGCATGCGCATCCCACAAAACTTCGCACGTGTTTTTACTCGACTAGCCTGCGGGATGCATCCTCTCGCACGTGTTTTTACTCGACTAGCCTCCGGGAAGCATCCTCTCGCACGTGTTTTTACTCGACTAGCCTGCGGGAAGCATCCTCTCGCACGTGTTTTTACTCGACTAGTCTGCGGGATGCATCCTCTCGCACGTGTTTTTGCTCGACTAGCCTGCGGGATGCATCCTCTCGCACGTGTTTTTACTCGACTAGTCTGTGGGATGCATCCTCTCGCACGTGTTTTTGCTCGACTAGCCTGCGGGATGCATCCTCTCGCACGTGTTTTTGCTCGACTAGCCTGCGGGATGCATCCTCTCGCACGTGTATTTGCTCGACTAGTCTGCGGGATGCATCCTCACGCACGTGTTTGTGCTCGACTAGCCTGCGGGATGCATCCTCTCGCACGTGTTTTCACTCGACTAGCCTGCGGGATGCATCCTGTCGCACGTGTTTTTACTCGACTAGCCATGGGCATCCCAAAAAACCTGCGCATGCGCATCCCACAAAACCTGCGCATGCGCATCCCACAAAACCTCGCACGTGTTTTTACTCGACTAGCCTGCGGGATGCATCCTCTCGCACGTGTTTTTACTCGACTAGCCTGCGGGATGCATCCTCTCGCACGTGTTTTTGCTCGACTAGCCTGCGGGATGCATCCTCTCGCACGTGTTTGTGCTCGACTAGCCTGCGGGATGCATCCTCTCGCACGTGTTTTTACTCGACTAGCCTGCGGGATGCATCCTCTCGCACGTGTTTTTGCTCGACTAGCCTGCGGGATGCATTCTCTCGCACGTGTTTTTGCTCGACTAGCCTGCGGGATGCATCCTCTCGCACGTGTTTTTACTCGACTAGCCTGCGGGATGCATCCTCTCGCACGTGTTTTTACTCGACTACCCTGCGGGATGCATCCTCTCGCACGTGTTTATGCTCGACTAGCCATGCGCATCCCAAAAAGCCTGCGCATGCGCATCCCACAAAACCTCGCACGTGTTTTTACTCGACTAGCCTGCAGGATGCATCCTCTCGCACGTGTTTTTACTCGACTAGCCTGCGGGATGCATCCTCTCGCACGTGTTTTTGCTCGACTAGCCTGCGGGATGCATCCTCTCGCACGTGTTTTTGCTCGACTAACCATGCGCATCCCAAAAAACCTGCGCATGCGCATCCCAAAAAACCTGCGCATGCGCGTCCCACAAAACCTGCGCATGCGCATCCCACAAAACCTCGCACGTGTTTGTGCTCGACTAGACTGCGGGATGCATCCTCTCGCACCTGTTTTTACTCGACTAGCCTGCGGGATGCATCCTCTCGCACGTGTTTTTGCTCGACTAGCCTGCGGGATGCATCCTCTCGCACGTGTTTTTGCTCGACTAGCCTGCGGGATGCATCCTCTCGCACGTGTTTTTACTCGACTAGCCTGCGGGATGCATCCTGTCGCACGTGTTTTTACTCGACTAGCCATGGGCATCCCAAAAAACCTGCGCATGCGCATCCCACAAAACCCTTCGCATGCGCATCCCACAAAACCTCGCACGTGTTTTTACTCGACTAGCCTGCGGGATGCATCCTCTCGCACGTGTTTTTACTCGACTAGCCTGCGGGATGCATCCTCTCGCAGGTGTTTTTGCTCGACTAGCCTGCGGGATGCATCCTCTCGCACGTGTTTGTGCTCGACTAGCCTGCGGGATGCATCCTCTCGCACGTGTTTTTACTCGACTAGCCTGCGGGATGCATCCTCTCGCACGTGTTTTTGCTCGACTAGCCTGCGGGATGCATTCTCTCGCACGTGTTTTTGCTCGACTAGCCTGCGGGATGCATCCTCTCGCACGTGTTTTTACTCGACTAGCCTGCGGGATGCATCCTCTCGCACGTGTTTTTACTCGACTACCCTGCGGGATGCATCCTCTCGCACGTGTTTATGCTCGACTAGCCATGCGCATCCCAAAAAGCCTGCGCATGCGCATCCCACAAAACCTCGCACGTGTTTTTACTCGACTAGCCTGCAGGATGCATCCTCTCGCACGTGTTTTTACTCGACTAGCCTGCGGGATGCATCCTCTCGCACGTGTTTTTGCTCGACTAGCCTGCGGGATGCATCCTCTCGCACGTGTTTTTGCTCGACTAACCATGCGCATCCCAAAAAACCTGCGCATGCGCATCCCAAAAAACCTGCGTATGCGCGTCCCACAAAACCTGCGCATGCGCATCCCACAAAACCTCGCACGTGTTTGTGCTCGACTAGACTGCGGGATGCATCCTTTCGCACGTGTTTTTACTCGACTAGCCTGCGGGATGCATCCTCTCGCACGTGTTTTTGCTCGACTAGCCTGCGGGATGCATCCTCTCGCACGTGTTTTTGCTCGACTAGCCTGCGGGATGCATCCTCTCGCACGTGTTTTTGCTCGACTAGCCTGCGGGATGCATCCTCTCGCACGTGTTTTTGCTCGACTAGCCTGCGGGATGCATCCTCTCGCACGTATTTTTGCTCGACTAGCCTGCGGGATGCATCCTCTCGCACGTGTTTTTACTCGACTAGCCAGCGGGATGCATCCTCTCGCACGTGTTTTTACTCGACTAGCCTGCGGGAAGCATCCTCTCGCACGTGTTTTTACTCGACTACTCTGTGGGATGCATCCTCTCGCACGTGTTTTTGCTCGACTAGCCTGCGGGATGCATCCTCTCGCACGTGTTTTTGCTCGACTAGCCTGCGGGATGCATCCTCTCGCACGTGTATTTGCTCGACTAGTCTGCGGGATGCATCCTCACGCACGTGTTTGTGCTCGACTAGCCTGCGGGATGCATCCTCTCGCACGTGTTTTTGCTCGACTAGCCTGCGGGATGCATCCTCTCGCACGTGTTTGTGCTCGACTAGCCTGCGGGATGCATCCTCTCGCACCTGTTTTTACTCGACTAGCCTGCGGGATGCATCCTCTCGCACGTGTTTTTGCTCGACTAGCCTGCGGGATGCATCCTCTCGCACGTGTTTTTGCTTGACTAGCCTGCGGGATGCATCCTCTCGCACGTGTTTTTGCTCGACTAGCCTGCGGGACGCATCCTCTCGCACGTGTTTTTACTCGACTAGCCTGCGGGATGCATCCTCTCGCACGTGTTTTTGCTCGACTAGCCTGCGGGATGCATCCTCTCGCACGTGTTTTTACTCGACTAGCCTGCGGGATGCATCCTGTCGCACGTGTTTTTACTCGACTAGCCATGGGCATCCCAAAAAACCTGCGCATGCGCATCCCATAAAACCTGCGCATGCGCATCCCACAAAACCTCGCACGTGTTTTTACTCGACTAGCCTGCGGGATGCATCCTCTCGCACGTGTTTTTACTCGACTAGCCTGCGGGATGCATCCTCTCGCACGTGTTTTTGCTCGACTAGCCTGCGGGATGCATCCTCTCGCACGTGTTTGTGCTCGACTAGCCTGCGGGATGCATCCTCTCGCACGTGTTTTTACTCGACTAGCCTGCGGGATGCATCCTCTCGCACGTGTTTTTGCTCGACTAGCCTGCGGGATGCATTCTCTCGCACGTGTTTTTGCTCGACTAGCCTGCGGGATGCATCCTCTCGCACGTGTTTTTACTCGACTAGCCTGCGGGATGCATCCTCTCGCACGTGTTTTTACTCGACTACCCTGCGGGATGCATCCTCTCGCACGTGTTTATGCTCGACTAGCCATGCGCATCCCAAAAAGCCTGCGCATGCGCATCCCACAAAACCTCGCACGTGTTTTTACTCGACTAGCCTGCAGGATGCATCCTCTCGCACGTGTTTTTACTCGACTAGCCTGCGGGATGCATCCTCTCGCACGTGTTTTTGCTCGACTAGCCTGCGGGATGCATCCTCTCGCACGTGTTTTTACTCGACTAGCCTGCGGGATGCATCCTGTCGCACGTGTTTTTACTCGACTAGCCATGGGCATCCCAAAAAACCTGCGCATGCGCATCCCATAAAACCTGCGCATGCGCATCCCACAAAACCTCGCACGTGTTTTTACTCGACTAGCCTGCGGGATGCATCCTCTCGCACGTGTTTTTACTCGACTAGCCTGCGGGATGCATCCTCTCGCACGTGTTTTTGCTCGACTAGCCTGCGGGATGCATCCTCTCGCACGTGTTTGTGCTCGACTAGCCTGCGGGATGCATCCTCTCGCACGTGTTTTTACTCGACTAGCCTGCGGGATGCATCCTCTCGCACGTGTTTTTGCTCGACTAGCCTGCGGGATGCATTCTCTCGCACGTGTTTTTGCTCGACTAGCCTGCGGGATGCATCCTCTCGCACGTGTTTTTGCTCGACTAGCCTGCGGGATGCATCCTCTCGCACGTGTTTTTGCTCGACTAGCCTGCGGGATGCATCCTCTCGCACGTGTTTTTGCTCGACTAGCCTGCGGGATGCATCCTCTCGCACGTATTTTTGCTCGACTAGCCTGCGGGATGCATCCTCTCGCACGTGTTTTTACTCGACTAGCCAGCGGGATGCATCCTCTCGCACGTGTTTTTACTCGACTAGCCTGCGGGAAGCATCCTCTCGCACGTGTTTTTACTCGACTAGTCTGTGGGATGCATCCTCTCGCACGTGTTTTTGCTCGACTAGCCTGCGGGATGCATCCTCTCGCACGTGTTTTTGCTCGACTAGCCTGCGGGATGCATCCTCTCGCACGTGTATTTGCTCGACTAGTCTGCGGGATGCATCCTCACGCACGTGTTTGTGCTCGACTAGCCTGCGGGATGCATCCTCTCGCACGTGTTTTTGCTCGACTAGCCTGCGGGATGCATCCTCTCGCACGTGTTTGTGCTCGACTAGCCTGCGGGATGCATCCTCTCGCACCTGTTTTTACTCGACTAGCCTGCGGGATGCATCCTCTCGCACGTGTTTTTGCTCGACTAGCCTGCGGGATGCATCCTCTCGCACGTGTTTTTGCTTGACTAGCCTGCGGGATGCATCCTCTCGCACGTGTTTTTGCTCGACTAGCCTGCGGGACGCATCCTCTCGCACGTGTTTTTACTCGACTAGCCTGCGGGATGCATCCTCTCGCACGTGTTTTTGCTCGACTAGCCTGCGGGATGCATCCTCTCGCACGTGTTTTTACTCGACTAGCCTGCGGGATGCATCCTGTCGCACGTGTTTTTACTCGACTAGCCATGGGCATCCCAAAAAACCTGCGCATGCGCATCCCATAAAACCTGCGCATGCGCATCCCACAAAACCTCGCACGTGTTTTTACTCGACTAGCCTGCGGGATGCATCCTCTCGCACGTGTTTTTACTCGACTAGCCTGCGGGATGCATCCTCTCGCACGTGTTTTTGCTCGACTAGCCTGCGGGATGCATCCTCTCGCACGTGTTTGTGCTCGACTAGCCTGCGGGATGCATCCTCTCGCACGTGTTTTTACTCGACTAGCCTGCGGGATGCATCCTCTCGCACGTGTTTTTGCTCGACTAGCCTGCGGGATGCATTCTCTCGCACGTGTTTTTGCTCGACTAGCCTGCGGGATGCATCCTCTCGCACGTGTTTTTACTCGACTAGCCTGCGGGATGCATCCTCTCGCACGTGTTTTTACTCGACTACCCTGCGGGATGCATCCTCTCGCACGTGTTTATGCTCGACTAGCCATGCGCATCCCAAAAAGCCTGCGCATGCGCATCCCACAAAACCTCGCACGTGTTTTTACTCGACTAGCCTGCAGGATGCATCCTCTCGCACGTGTTTTTACTCGACTAGCCTGCGGGATTCATCCTCTCGCACGTGTTTTTGCTCGACTAGCCTGCGGGATGCATCCTCTCGCACGTGTTTTTGCTCGACTAACCATGCGCATCCCAAAAAACCTGCGCATGCGCATCCCAAAAAACCTGCGCATGCGCGTCCCACAAAACCTGCACATGCGCATCCCACAAAACCTCGCACGTGTTTGTGCTCGACTAGACTGCGGGATGCATCCTTTCGCACGTGTTTTTACTCGACTAGCCTGCGGGATGCATCCTCTCGCACGTGTTTTTGCTCGACTAGCCTGCGGGATGCATCCTCTCGCACGTGTTTTTGCTCGACTAGCCTGCGGGATGCATCCTCTCGCACGTGTTTTTGCTCGACTAGCCTGCGGGATGCATCCTCTCGCACGTGTTTTTGCTCGACTAGCCTGCGGGATGCATCCTCTCGCACGTGTTTTTGCTCGACTAGCCTGCGGGATGCATCCTCTCGCACGTGTTTTTACTCGACTAGCCAGCGGGATGCATCCTCTCGCACGTGTTTTTACTCGACTAGCCTGCGGGAAGCATCCTCTCGCACGTGTTTTTACTCGACTAGTCTGTGGGATGCATCCTCTCGCACGTGTTTTTGCTCGACTAGCCTGCGGGATGCATCCTCTCGCACGTGTTTTTGCTCGACTAGCCTGCGGGATGCATCCTCTCGCACGTGTATTTGCTCGACTAGTCTGCGGGATGCATCCTCACGCACGTGTTTTTGCTCGACTAACCATGCGCATCCCAAAAAACCTGCGCATGCGCATCCCAAAAAACCTGCGCATGCGCGTCCCACAAAACCTGCGCATGCGCATCCCGCAAAAGCTCGCACGTGTTTGTGCTCGACTAGACTGCGGGATGCATCCTTTCGCACGTGTTTTTACTCGACTAGCCTGCGGGATGCATCCTCTCGCACGTGTTTTTGCTCGACTAGCCTGCGGGATGCATCCTCTCGCACGTGTTTGTGCTCGACTAGCCTGCGGGATGCATCCTCTCGCACCTGTTTTTACTCGACTAGCCTGCGGGATGCATCCTCTCGCACGTGTTTTTGCTCGACTAGCCTGCGGGATGCATCCTCTCGCACGTGTTTTTGCTCGACTAGCCTGCGGGATGCATCCTCTCGCACGTGTTTTTACTCGACTAGCCTGCGGGATGCATCCTGTCGCACGTGTTTTTACTCGACTAGCCATGGGCATCCCAAAAAACCTGCGCATGCGCATCCCACAAAACCCTTCGCATGCGCATCCCACAAAACCTCGCACGTGTTTTTACTCGACTAGCCTGCGGGATGCATCCTCTCGCACGTGTTTTTACTCGACTAGCCTGCGGGATGCATCCTCTCGCACGTGTTTTTGCTCGACTAGCCTGCGGGATGCATCCTCTCGCACGTGTTTGTGCTCGACTAGCCTGCGGGATGCATCCTCTCGCACGTGTTTTTACTCGACTAGCCTGCGGGATGCATCCTCCCGCACGTGTTTTTACTCGACTAGCCTGCGGGATGCATCCTCTCGCACGTGTTTTTGCTCGACTAGCCTGCGGGATGCATCCTCTCGCACGTGTTTTTGCTCGACTAACCATGCGCATCCCAAAAAACCTGCGCATGCGCATCCCAAAAAACCTGCGTATGCGCGTCCCACAAAACCTGCGCATGCGCATCCCACAAAACCTCGCACGTGTTTGTGCTCGACTAGACTGCGGGATGCATCCTTTCGCACGTGTTTTTACTCGACTAGCCTGCGGGATGCATCCTCTCGCACGTGTTTTTGCTCGACTAGCCTGCGGGATGCATCCTCTCGCACGTGTTTTTGCTCGACTAGCCTGCGGGATGCATCCTCTCGCACGTGTTTTTGCTCGACTAGCCTGCGGGATGCATCCTCTCGCACGTGTTTTTGCTCGACTAGCCTGCGGGATGCATCCTCTCGCACGTGTTTTTGCTCGACTAGCCTGCGGGATGCATCCTCTCGCACGTGTTTTTACTCGACTAGCCTGCGGGATGCATCCTGTCGCACGTGTTTTTACTCGACTAGCCATGGGCATCCCAAAAAACCTGCGCATGCGCATCCCACAAAACCCTTCGCATGCGCATCCCACAAAACCTCGCACGTGTTTTTACTCGACTAGCCTGCGGGATGCATCCTCTCGCACGTGTTTTTACTCGACTAGCCTGCGGGATGCATCCTCTCGCACGTGTTTTTGCTCGACTAGCCTGCGGGATGCATCCTCTCGCACGTGTTTGTGCTCGACTAGCCTGCGGGATGCATCCTCTCGCACGTGTTTTTACTCGACTAGCCTGCGGGATGCATCCTCTCGCACGTGTTTTTGCTCGACTAGCCTGCGGGATGCATTCTCTCGCACGTGTTTTTGCTCGACTAGCCTGCGGGATGCATCCTCTCGCACGTGTTTTTACTCGACTAGCCTGCGGGATGCATCCTCTCGCACGTGTTTTTACTCGACTACCCTGCGGGATGCATCCTCTCGCACGTGTTTATGCTCGACTAGCCATGCGCATCCCAAAAAGCCTGCGCATGCGCATCCCACAAAACCTCGCACGTGTTTTTACTCGACTAGCCTGCAGGATGCATCCTCTCGCACGTGTTTTTACTCGACTAGCCTGCGGGATGCATAATCTCGCACGTGTTTTTGCTCGACTAGCCTGCGGGATGCATCCTCTCGCACGTGTTTTTGCTCGACTAACCATGCGCATCCCAAAAAACCTGCCCATGCGCATCCCAAAAAACCTGCGTATGCGCGTCCCACAAAACCTGCGCATGCGCATCCCACAAAACCTCGCACGTGTTTGTGCTCGACTAGACTGCGGGATGCATCCTTTCGCACGTGTTTTTACTCGACTAGCCTGCGGGATGCATCCTCTCGCACGTGTTTTTGCTCGACTAGCCTGCGGGATGCATCCTCTCGCACGTGTTTTTGCTCGACTAGCCTGCGGGATGCATCCTCTCGCACGTGTTTTTGCTCGACTAGCCTGCGGGATGCATCCTCTCGCACGTGTTTTTGCTCGACTAGCCTGCGGGATGCATCCTCTCGCACGTGTTTTTGCTCGACTAGCCTGCGGGATGCATCCTCTCGCACGTGTTTTTGCTCGACTAGCCTGCGGGATGCATCCTCTCGCACGTGTTTTTACTCGACTAGCCAGCGGGATGCATCCTCTCGCACGTGTTTTTACTCGACTAGCCTGCGGGAAGCATCCTCTCGCACGTGTTTTTACTCGACTAGTCTGTGGGATGCATCCTCTCGCACGTGTTTTTGCTCGACTAGCCTGCGGGATGCATCCTCACGCACGTGTTTGTGCTCGACTAGCCTGCGGGATGCATCCTCTCGCACGTGTTTTTACTAGACTAGCCTGCGGGATGCATCCTCTCGCACGTGTTTTTGCTCGACTAGCCTGCGGGATGCATCCTCTCGCACGTGTTTTCACTCGACTAGCCTGCGGGATGCATCCTGTCGCACGTGTTTTTACTCGACTAGCCATGGGCATCCCAAAAAACCTGCGCATGCGCATCCCACAAAACCTGCGCATGCGCATCCCACAAAACCTCGCACGTGTTTTTACTCGACTAGCCTGCGGGATGCATCCTCTCGCACGTGTTTTTACTCGACTAGCCTGCGGGATGCATCCTCTCGCACGTGTTTTTGCTCGACTAGCCTGCGGGATGCATCCTCTCGCACGTGTTTGTGCTCGACTAGCCTGCTGGATGCATCCTCTCGCACGTGTTTTTGCTCGACTAACCATGCGCATCCCAAAAAACCTGCGCATGCGCATCCCAAAAAACCTGCGCATGCGCGTCCCACAAAACCTGCGCATGCGCATCCCACAAAACCTCGCACGTGTTTGTGCTCGACTAGACTGCGGGATGCATCCTTTCGCACGTGTTTTTACTCGACTAGCCTGCGGGATGCATCCTCTCGCACGTGTTTTTGCTCGACTAGCCTGCGGGATGCATCCTCTCGCACGTGTTTGTGCTCGACTAGCCTGCGGGATGCATCCTCTCGCACCTGTTTTTACTCGACTAGCCTGCGGGATGCATCCTCTCGCACGTGTTTTTGCTCGACTAGCCTGCGGGATGCATCCTCTCGCACGTGTTTTTGCTTGACTAGCCTGCGGGATGCATCCTCTCGCACGTGTTTTTGCTCGACTAGCCTGCGGGACGCATCCTCTCGCACGTGTTTTTACTCGACTAGCCTGCGGGATGCATCCTCTCGCACGTGTTTTTGCTCGACTAGCCTGCGGGATGCATCCTCTCGCACGTGTTTTTACTCGACTAGCCTGCGGGATGCATCCTGTCGCACGTGTTTTTACTCGACTAGCCATGGGCATCCCAAAAAACCTGCGCATGCGCATCCCACAAAACCTGCGCATGCGCATCCCACAAAACCTCGCACGTGTTTTTACTCGACTAGCCTGCGGGATGCATCCTCTCGCACGTGTTTTTACTCGACTAGCCTGCGGGATGCATCCTCTCGCACGTGTTTTTGCTCGACTAGCCTGCGGGATGCATCCTCTCGCACGTGTTTGTGCTCGACTAGCCTGCGGGATGCATCCTCTCGCACGTGTTTTTACTAGACTAGCCTGCGGGATGCATCCTCTCGCACGTGTTTTTGCTCGACTAGCCTGCGGGATGCATCCTCTCGCACGTGTTTTCACTCGACTAGCCTGCGGGATGCATCCTGTCGCACGTGTTTTTACTCGACTAGCCATGGGCATCCCAAAAAACCTGCGCATGCGCATCCCACAAAACCTGCGCATGCGCATCCCACAAAACCTCGCACGTGTTTTTACTCGACTAGCCTGCGGGATGCATCCTCTCGCACGTGTTTTTACTCGACTAGCCTGCGGGATGCATCCTCTCGCACGTGTTTTTGCTCGACTAGCCTGCGGGATGCATCCTCTCGCACGTGTTTGTGCTCGACTAGCCTGCTGGATGCATCCTCTCGCACGTGTTTTTGCTCGACTAACCATGCGCATCCCAAAAAACCTGCGCATGCGCATCCCAAAAAACCTGCGCATGCGCGTCCCACAAAACCTGCGCATGCGCATCCCACAAAACCTCGCACGTGTTTGTGCTCGACTAGACTGCGGGATGCATCCTTTCGCACGTGTTTTTACTCGACTAGCCTGCGGGATGCATCCTCTCGCACGTGTTTTTGCTCGACTAGCCTGCGGGATGCATCCTCTCGCACGTGTTTGTGCTCGACTAGCCTGCGGGATGCATCCTCTCGCACCTGTTTTTACTCGACTAGCCTGCGGGATGCATCCTCTCGCACGTGTTTTTGCTCGACTAGCCTGCGGGATGCATCCTCTCGCACGTGTTTTTGCTTGACTAGCCTGCGGGATGCATCCTCTCGCACGTGTTTTTGCTCGACTAGCCTGCGGGACGCATCCTCTCGCACGTGTTTTTACTCGACTAGCCTGCGGGATGCATCCTCTCGCACGTGTTTTTGCTCGACTAGCCTGCGGGATGCATCCTCTCGCACGTGTTTTTACTCGACTAGCCTGCGGGATGCATCCTGTCGCACGTGTTTTTACTCGACTAGCCATGGGCATCCCAAAAAACCTGCGCATGCGCATCCCACAAAACCTGCGCATGCGCATCCCACAAAACCTCGCACGTGTTTTTACTCGACTAGCCTGCGGGATGCATCCTCTCGCACGTGTTTTTACTCGACTAGCCTGCGGGATGCATCCTCTCGCACGTGTTTTTGCTCGACTAGCCTGCGGATGCATCCTCTCGCACGTGTTTGTGCTCGACTAGCCTGCGGGATGCATCCTCTCGCACGTGTTTTTACTCGACTAGCCTGCGGGATGCATCCTCTCGCACGTGTTTTTGCTCGACTAGCCTGCGGGATGCATTCTCTCGCACGTGTTTTTGCTCGACTAGCCTGCGGGATGCATCCTCTCGCACGTGTTTTTACTCGACTAGCCTGCGGGATGCATCCTCTCGCACGTGTTTTTACTCGACTACCCTGCGGGATGCATCCTCTCGCACGTGTTTATGCTCGACTAGCCATGCGCATCCAAAAAAGCCTGCGCATGCGCATCCCACAAAACCTCGCACGTGTTTTTACTCGACTAGCCTGCAGGATGCATCCTCTCGCACGTGTTTTTACTCGACTAGCCTGCGGGATGTATCCTCTCGCACGTGTTTTTGCTCGACTAGCCTGCGGGATGCATCCTCTCGCACGTGTTTTTGCTCGACTAACCATGCGCATCCCAAAAAACCTGCGCATGCGCATCCCAAAAAACCTGCGCATGCGCGTCCCACAAAACCTGCGCATGCGCATCCCACAAAACCTCGCACGTGTTTGTGCTCGACTAGACTGCGGGATGCATCCTTTCGCACGTGTTTTTACTCGACTAGCCTGCGGGATGCATCCTCTCGCACGTGTTTTTGCTCGACTAGCCTGCGGGATGCATCCTCTCGCACGTGTTTTTGCTCGACTAGCCTGCGGGATGCATCCTCTCGCACGTGTTTTTGCTCGACTAGCCTGCGGGATGCATCCTCTCGCACGTGTTTTTGCTCGACTAGCCTGCGGGATGCATCCTCTCGCACGTGTTTTTGCTCGACTAGCCTGCGGGATGCATCCTCTCGCACGTGTTTTTACTAGACTAGCCTGCGGGATGCATCCTCTCGCACGTGTTTTTGCTCGACTAGCCTGCGGGATGCATCCTCTCGCACGTGTTTTTGCTCGACTAGCCTGCGGGATGCATCCTCTCGCACGTGTTTTCACTCGACTAGCCTGCGGGATGCATCCTGTCGCACGTGTTTTTACTCGACTAGCCATGGGCATCCCAAAAAACCTGCGCATGCGCATCCCACAAAACCTGCGCATGCGCATCCCACAAAACCTCGCACGTGTTTTTACTCGACTAGCCTGCGGGATGCATCCTCTCGCACGTGTTTTTACTCGACTAGCCTGCGGGATGCATCCTCTCGCACGTGTTTTTGCTCGACTAGCCTGCGGGATGCATCCTCTCGCACGTGTTTTTACTCGACTAGCCTGCGGGATGCATCCTCTCGCACGTGTTTTTACTCGACTAGCCTGCGGGAAGCATCCTCTCGCACGTGTTTTTACTCGACTAGTCTGTGGGATGCATCCTCTCGCACGTGTTTTTGCTCGACTAGCCTGCGGGATGCATCCTCACGCACGTGTTTGTGCTCGACTAGCCTGCGGGATGCATCCTCTCGCACGTGTTTTTACTAGACTAGCCTGCGGGATGCATCCTCTCGCACGTGTTTTTGCTCGACTAGCCTGCGGGATGCATCCTCTCGCACGTGTTTTTGCTCGACTAGCCTGCGGGATGCATCCTCTCGCACGTGTTTTCACTCGACTAGCCTGCGGGATGCATCCTGTCGCACGTGTTTTTACTCGACTAGCCATGGGCATCCCAAAAAACCTGCGCATGCGCATCCCACAAAACCTGCGCATGCGCATCCCACAAAACCTCGCACGTGTTTTTACTCGACTAGCCTGCGGGATGCATCCTCTCGCACGTGTTTTTACTCGACTAGCCTGCGGGATGCATCCTCTCGCACGTGTTTTTGCTCGACTAGCCTGCGGGATGCATCCTCTCGCACGTGTTTGTGCTCGACTAGCCTGCTGGATGCATCCTCTCGCACGTGTTTTTGCTCGACTAACCATGCGCATCCCAAAAAACCTGCGCATGCGCATCCCAAAAAACCTGCGCATGCGCGTCCCACAAAACCTGCGCATGCGCATCCCACAAAACCTCGCACGTGTTTGTGCTCGACTAGACTGCGGGATGCATCCTTTCGCACGTGTTTTTACTCGACTAGCCTGCGGGATGCATCCTCTCGCACGTGTTTTTGCTCGACTAGCCTGCGGGATGCATCCTCTCGCACGTGTTTGTGCTCGACTAGCCTGCGGGATGCATCCTCTCGCACCTGTTTTTACTCGACTAGCCTGCGGGATGCATCCTCTCGCACGTGTTTTTGCTCGACTAGCCTGCGGGATGCATCCTCTCGCACGTGTTTTTGCTTGACTAGCCTGCGGGATGCATCCTCTCGCACGTGTTTTTGCTCGACTAACCATGCGCATCCCAAAAAACCTGCGCATGCGCATCCCAAAAAACCTGCGCATGCGCGTCCCACAAAACCTGCGCATGCGCATCCCACAAAACCTCGCACGTGTTTGTGCTCGACTAGACTGCGGGATGCATCCTTTCGCACGTGTTTTTACTCGACTAGCCTGCGGGATGCATCCTCTCGCACGTGTTTTTGCTCGACTAGCCTGCGGGATGCATCCTCTCGCACGTGTTTTTGCTCGACTAGCCTGCGGGATGCATCCTCTCGCACGTGTTTTTGCTCGACTAGCCTGCGGGATGCATCCTCTCGCACGTGTTTTTGCTCGACTAGCCTGCGGGATGCATCCTCTCGCACGTGTTTTTGCTCGACTAGCCTGCGGGATGCATCCTCTCGCACGTGTTTTTACTAGACTAGCCTGCGGGATGCATCCTCTCGCACGTGTTTTTGCTCGACTAGCCTGCGGGATGCATCCTCTCGCACGTGTTTTTGCTCGACTAGCCTGCGGGATGCATCCTCTCGCACGTGTTTTCACTCGACTAGCCTGCGGGATGCATCCTGTCGCACGTGTTTTTACTCGACTAGCCATGGGCATCCCAAAAAACCTGCGCATGCGCATCCCACAAAACCTGCGCATGCGCATCCCACAAAACCTCGCACGTGTTTTTACTCGACTAGCCTGCGGGATGCATCCTCTCGCACGTGTTTTTACTCGACTAGCCTGCGGGATGCATCCTCTCGCACGTGTTTTTGCTCGACTAGCCTGCGGGATGCATCCTCTCGCACGTGTTTTTACTCGACTAGCCTGCGGGATGCATCCTCTCGCACGTGTTTTTACTCGACTAGCCTGCGGGAAGCATCCTCTCGCACGTGTTTTTACTCGACTAGTCTGTGGGATGCATCCTCTCGCACGTGTTTTTGCTCGACTAGCCTGCGGGATGCATCCTCACGCACGTGTTTGTGCTCGACTAGCCTGCGGGATGCATCCTCTCGCACGTGTTTTTACTAGACTAGCCTGCGGGATGCATCCTCTCGCACGTGTTTTTGCTCGACTAGCCTGCGGGATGCATCCTCTCGCACGTGTTTTTGCTCGACTAGCCTGCGGGATGCATCCTCTCGCACGTGTTTTCACTCGACTAGCCTGCGGGATGCATCCTGTCGCACGTGTTTTTACTCGACTAGCCATGGGCATCCCAAAAAACCTGCGCATGCGCATCCCACAAAACCTGCGCATGCGCATCCCACAAAACCTCGCACGTGTTTTTACTCGACTAGCCTGCGGGATGCATCCTCTCGCACGTGTTTTTACTCGACTAGCCTGCGGGATGCATCCTCTCGCACGTGTTTTTGCTCGACTAGCCTGCGGGATGCATCCTCTCGCACGTGTTTGTGCTCGACTAGCCTGCTGGATGCATCCTCTCGCACGTGTTTTTGCTCGACTAACCATGCGCATCCCAAAAAACCTGCGCATGCGCATCCCAAAAAACCTGCGCATGCGCGTCCCACAAAACCTGCGCATGCGCATCCCACAAAACCTCGCACGTGTTTGTGCTCGACTAGACTGCGGGATGCATCCTTTCGCACGTGTTTTTACTCGACTAGCCTGCGGGATGCATCCTCTCGCACGTGTTTTTGCTCGACTAGCCTGCGGGATGCATCCTCTCGCACGTGTTTGTGCTCGACTAGCCTGCGGGATGCATCCTCTCGCACCTGTTTTTACTCGACTAGCCTGCGGGATGCATCCTCTCGCACGTGTTTTTGCTCGACTAGCCTGCGGGATGCATCCTCTCGCACGTGTTTTTGCTTGACTAGCCTGCGGGATGCATCCTCTCGCACGTGTTTTTGCTCGACTAGCCTGCGGGACGCATCCTCTCGCACGTGTTTTTACTCGACTAGCCTGCGGGATGCATCCTCTCGCACGTGTTTTTGCTCGACTAGCCTGCGGGATGCATCCTCTCGCACGTGTTTTTACTCGACTAGCCTGCGGGATGCATCCTGTCGCACGTGTTTTTACTCGACTAGCCATGGGCATCCCAAAAAACCTGCGCATGCGCATCCCACAAAACCTGCGCATGCGCATCCCACAAAACCTCGCACGTGTTTTTACTCGACTAGCCTGCGGGATGCATCCTCTCGCACGTGTTTTTACTCGACTAGCCTGCGGGATGCATCCTCTCGCACGTGTTTTTGCTCGACTAGCCTGCGGGATGCATCCTCTCGCACGTGTTTGTGCTCGACTAGCCTGCGGGATGCATCCTCTCGCACGTGTTTTTACTCGACTAGCCTGCGGGATGCATCCTCTCGCACGTGTTTTTGCTCGACTAGCCTGCGGGATGCATTCTCTCGCACGTGTTTTTGCTCGACTAGCCTGCGGGATGCATCCTCTCGCACGTGTTTTTACTCGACTAGCCTGCGGGATGCATCCTCTCGCACGTGTTTTTACTCGACTACCCTGCGGGATGCATCCTCTCGCACGTGTTTATGCTCGACTAGCCATGCGCATCCCAAAAAGCCTGCGCATGCGCATCCCACAAAACCTCGCACGTGTTTTTACTCGACTAGCCTGCAGGATGCATCCTCTCGCACGTGTTTTTACTCGACTAGCCTGCGGGATGTATCCTCTCGCACGTGTTTTTGCTCGACTAGCCTGCGGGATGCATCCTCTCGCACGTGTTTTTGCTCGACTAACCATGCGCATCCCAAAAAACCTGCGCATGCGCATCCCAAAAAACCTGCGCATGCGCGTCCCACAAAACCTGCGCATGCGCATCCCACAAAACCTCGCACGTGTTTGTGCTCGACTAGACTGCGGGATGCATCCTTTCGCACGTGTTTTTACTCGACTAGCCTGCGGGATGCATCCTCTCGCACGTGTTTTTGCTCGACTAGCCTGCGGGATGCATCCTCTCGCACGTGTTTTTGCTCGACTAGCCTGCGGGATGCATCCTCTCGCACGTGTTTTTGCTCGACTAGCCTGCGGGATGCATCCTCTCGCACGTGTTTTTGCTCGACTAGCCTGCGGGATGCATCCTCTCGCACGTGTTTTTGCTCGACTAGCCTGCGGGATGCATCCCCTCGCACGTGTTTTTACTAGACTAGCCTGCGGGATGCATCCTCTCGCACGTGTTTTTACTCGACTAGCCTGCGGGATGCATCCTCTCGCACGTGTTTTTACTCGACTACCCTGCGGGATGCATCCTCTCGCACGTGTTTATGCTCGACTAGCCATGCGCATCCCAAAAAGCCTGCGCATGCGCATCCCACAAAACCTCGCACGTGTTTTTACTCGACTAGCCTGCA
Organism: Lasioglossum baleicum; assembly: GCF_051020765.1. Lineage (NCBI taxonomy): Eukaryota > Metazoa > Arthropoda > Insecta > Hymenoptera > Halictidae > Lasioglossum > Lasioglossum baleicum. Next base: position 188,997 of record NW_027469318.1, on the reverse strand, counting down.
GGATGCATCCTCTCGCACGTGTTTTTACTCGACTAGCCTGCGGGATGCATCCTCTCGCACGTGTTTTTGCTCGACTAGCCTGCGGGATGCATCCTCTCGCACGTGTTTTTGCTCGACTAACCATGCGCATCCCAAAAAACCTGCGCATGCGCATCCCAAAAAACCTGCGCATGCGCGTCCCACAAAACCTGCGCATGCGCATCCCACAAAAGCTCGCACGTGTTTGTGCTCGACTAGACTGCGGGATGCATCCTTTCGCACGTGTTTTTACTCGACTAGCCTGCGGGATGCATCCTCTCGCACGTGTTTTTGCTCGACTAGCCTGCTGGATGCATCCTCTCGCACGTGTTTGTGCTCGACTAGCCTGCGGGATGCATCCTCTCGCACCTGTTTTTACTCGACTAGCCTGCGGGATGCATCCTCTCGCACGTGTTTTTGCTCGACTAGCCTGCGGGATGCATCCTCTCGCACGTGTTTTTACTCGACTAGCCTGCGGGATGCATCCTCTCGCACGTGTTTTTGCTCCACTAGCCTGCAGGATTCATCCTCTCGCACGTGTTTTTACTCGACTAGCCTGCGGGATGCATCCTCTCGCACGTGTTTTTGCTCGACTAGCCTGCGGGATGCATCCCCTCGCACGTGTTTTTACTCGACTAGCCTGCGGGATGCATCCTCCCGCACGTGTTTTTACTCGACTAGCCTGCGGGATGCATCCTCTCGCACGTGTTTTTGCTCGACTAGCCTGCGGGATGCATCCTCTCGCACGTGTTTTTGCTCGACTAGCCTGCGGGATGCATCCTCTCGCACGTGTTTTCGCTCGACTAGCCTGCGGGACGCATCCTCTCGCACGTGTTTTTACTCGACTAGCCTGCGGGATGCATCCTCTCGCACGTGTTTTTGCTCGACTAGCCTGTGGGATGCATCCTCTCGCACGTGTTTTTACTCGACTAGCCTGCGGGATGCATCCTGTCGCACGTGTTTTTACTCGACTAGCCATGGGCATCCCAAAAAACCTGCGCATGCGCATCCCACAAAACCTGCGCATGCGCATCCCACAAAACCTCGCACGTGTTTTTACTCGACTAGCCTGCGGGATGCATCCTCTCGCACGTGTTTTTACTCGACTAGCCTGCGGGATGCATCCTCTCGCACGTGTTTTTGCTCGACTAGCCTGCGGGATGCATCCTCTCGCATGTGTTTGTGCTCGGCAAGCCTGCGGGATGCATCCTCTCGCACGTGTTTTTACTCGACTAGCCTGCGGGATGCATCCTCTCGCACGTGTTTTTGCTCGACTAGCCTGCGGGATGCATCCTCTCGCACGTGTTTTTGCTCGACTAGCCTGCGGGATGCATCCTCTCGCACGTGTTTTTACTCGACTAGCCTGCGGGATGCATCCTCTCGCACGTGTTTTTACTCGACTACCCTGCGGGATGCATCCTCTCGCACGTGTTTATGCTCGACTAGCCATGCGCATCCCAAAAAGCCTGCGCATGCGCATCCCACAAAACCTCGCACGTGTTTTTACTCGACTAGCCTGCAGGATGCATCCTCTCGCACGTGTTTTTACTCGACTAGCCTGCGGGATGCATCCTCTCGCACGTGTTTTTGCTCGACTAGCCTGCGGGATGCATCCTCTCGCACGTGTTTTTGCTCGACTAACCATGCGCATCCCAAAAAACCTGCGCATGCGCATCCCAAAAAACCTGCGCATGCGCGTCCCACAAAACCTGCGCATGCGCATCCCACAAAACCTCGCACGTGTTTGTGCTCGACTAGACTGCGGGATGCATCCTTTCGCACGTGTTTTTACTCGACTAGCCTGCGGGATGCATCCTCTCGCACGTGTTTTTGCTCGACTAGCCTGCGGGATGCATCCTCTCGCACGTGTTTGTGCTCGACTAGCCTGCGGGATGCATCCTCTCGCACCTGTTTTTACTCGACTAGCCTGCGGGATGCATCCTCTCGCACGTGTTTTTGCTCGACTAGCCTGCGGGATGCATCCTCTCGCACGTGTTTTTACTCGACTAGCCTGCGGGATGCATCCTCTCGCACGTGTTTTTGCTCCACTAGCCTGCAGGATTCATCCTCTCGCACGTGTTTTTACTCGACTAGCCTGCGGGATGCATCCTCCCGCACGTGTTTTTGCTCGACTAGCCTGCGGGATGCATCCTCTCGCACGTGTTTTTACTCGACTAGCCTGCGGGATGCATCCTCTCGCACGTGTTTTTACTCGACTACCCTGCGGGATGCATCCTCTCGCACGTGTTTATGCTCGACTAGCCATGCGCATCCCAAAAAGCCTGCGCATGCGCATCCCACAAAACCTCGCACGTGTTTTTACTCGACTAGCCTGCAGGATGCATCCTCTCGCACGTGTTTTTACTCGACTAGCCTGCGGGATGCATCCTCTCGCACGTGTTTTTGCTCGACTAGCCTGCGGGATGCATCCTCTCGCACGTGTTTTTGCTCGACTAACCATGCGCATCCCAAAAAACCTGCGCATGCGCATCCCAAAAAACCTCCGCATGCGCGTCCCACAAACCCTGCGCATGCGCATCCCACAAAACCTCGCACGTGTTTGTGCTCGACTAGACTGCGGGATGCATCCTTTCGCACGTGTTTTTACTCGACTAGCCTGCGGGATGCATCCTCTCGCACGTGTTTTTGCTCGACTAGCCTGCGGGATGCATCCTCTCGCACGTGTTTGCGCTCGACTAGCCTGCGGGATGCATCCTCTCGCACCTGTTTTTACTCGACTAGCCTGCGGGATGCATCCTCTCGCACGTGTTTTTGCTCGACTAGCCTGCGGGATGCATCCTCTCGCACGTGTTTTTACTCGACTAGCCTGCGGGATGCATCCTCTCGCACGTGTTTTTGCTCCACTAGCCTGCAGGATTCATCCTCTCGCACGTGTTTTTACTCGACTAGCCTGCGGGATGCATCCTCTCGCACGTGTTTTTGCTCGACTAGCCTGCGGGATGCATCCCCTCGCACGTGTTTTTACTCGACTAGCCTGCGGGATGCATCCTCCCGCACGTGTTTTTACTCGACTAGCCTGCGGGATGCATCCTCTCGCACGTGTTTTTGCTCGACTAGCCTGCGGGATGCATCCTCTCGCACGTGTTTTTGCTCGACTAACCTGCGGGATGCATCCTCTCGCACGTGTTTTTGCTCGACTAGCCTGCGGGACGCATTCTCTCGCACGTGTTTTTACTCGACTAGCCTGCGGGATGCATCCTCTCGCACGTGTTTTTACTCGACTAGCCTGCGGGAAGCATCCTCTTGCACGTGTTTTTACTCGACTAGCCTGCGGGATGCATCCTCTCGCACGTGTTTTTACTCGACTAGCCTCCGGGAAGCATCCTCTCGCACGTGTTTTTACTCGACTAGCCTGCGGGAAGCATCCTCTCGCACGTGTTTTTACTCGACTAGTCTGCGGGATGCATCCTCTCGCACGTGTTTTTGCTCGACTAGCCTGCGGGATGCATCCTCTCGCACGTGTTTTTGCTCGACTAGCCTGCGGGATGCATCCTCTCGCACGTGTTTTTGCTCGACTAGCCTGCGGGATGCATCCTCTCGCACGTGTTTTTGCTCGACTAGCCTGCGGGATGCATCCTCTCGCACGTGTATTTGCTCGACTAGCCTGCGGGATGCATCCTCTCGCACGTGTTTGTGCTCGACTAGCCTGCGGGATGCATCCTCTCGCACGTGTTTTTACTTGACTAGCCTGCGGGATGCATCCTCTCGCACGTGTTTTTGCTCGACTAGCCTGCTGGATGCATCCTCTCGCACGTGTTTATGCTCGACTAGCCATGCGCATCCCAAAAAGCCTGCGCATGCGCATCCCACAAAACCTCGCACGTGTTTTTACTCGACTAGCCTGCAGGATGCATCCTCTCGCACGTGTTTTTACTCGACTAGCCTGCGGGATGCATCCTCTCGCACGTGTTTTTGCTCGACTAGCCTGCGGGATGCATCCTCTCGCACGTGTTTTTGCTCGACTAACCATGCGCATCCCAAAAAACCTGCGCATGCGCATCCCAAAAAACCTGCGCATGCGCGTCCCACAAAACCTGCGCATGCGCATCCCACAAAAGCTCGCACGTGTTTGTGCTCGACTAGACTGCGGGATGCATCCTTTCGCACGTGTTTTTACTCGACTAGCCTGCGGGATGCATCCTCTCGCACGTGTTTTTGCTCGACTAGCCTGCTGGATGCATCCTCTCGCACGTGTTTGTGCTCGACTAGCCTGCGGGATGCATCCTCTCGCACCTGTTTTTACTCGACTAGCCTGCGGGATGCATCCTCTCGCACGTGTTTTTGCTCGACTAGCCTGCGGGATGCATCCTCTCGCACGTGTTTTTACTCGACTAGCCTGCGGGATGCATCCTCTCGCACGTGTTTTTGCTCCACTAGCCTGCAGGATTCATCCTCTCGCACGTGTTTTTACTCGACTAGCCTGCGGGATGCATCCTCTCGCACGTGTTTTTGCTCGACTAGCCTGCGGGATGCATCCCCTCGCACGTGTTTTTACTCGACTAGCCTGCGGGATGCATCCTCCCGCACGTGTTTTTACTCGACTAGCCTGCGGGATGCATCCTCTCGCACGTGTTTTTGCTCGACTAGCCTGCGGGATGCATCCTCTCGCACGTGTTTTTGCTCGACTAGCCTGCGGGATGCATCCTCTCGCACGTGTTTTCGCTCGACTAGTCTGCGGGACGCATCCTCTCGCACGTGTTTTTACTCGACTAGCCTGCGGGATGCATCCTCTCGCACGTGTTTTTGCTCGACTAGCCTGCGGGATGCATCCTCTCGCACGTGTTTTTACTCGACTAGCCTGCGGGATGCATCCTGTCGCACGTGTTTTTACTCGACTAGCCATGGGCATCCCAAAAAACCTGCGCATGCGCATCCCACAAAACCTGCGCATGCGCATCCCACAAAACCTCGCACGTGTTTTTACTCGACTAGCCTGCGGGATGCATCCTCTCGCACGTGTTTTTACTCGACTAGCCTGCGGGATGCATCCTCTCGCACGTGTTTTTGCTCGACTAGCCTGCGGGATGCATCCTCTCGCACGTGTTTGTGCTCGACAAGCCTGCGGGATGCATCCTCTCGCACGTGTTTTTACTCGACTAGCCTGCGGGATGCATCCTCTCGCACGTGTTTTTGCTCGACTAGCCTGCGGGATGCATCCTCTCGCACGTGTTTTTGCTCGACTAGCCTGCGGGATGCATCCTCTCGCACGTGTTTTTACTCGACTAGCCTGCGGGATGCATCCTCTCGCACGTGTTTTTACTCGACTACCCTGCGGGATGCATCCTCTCGCACGTGTTTATGCTCGACTAGCCATGCGCATCCCAAAAAGCCTGCGCATGCGCATCCCACAAAACCTCGCACGTGTTTTTACTCGACTAGCCTGCAGGATGCATCCTCTCGCACGTGTTTTTACTCGACTAGCCTGCGGGATGCATCCTCTCGCACGTGTTTTTGCTCGACTAGCCTGCGGGATGCATCCTCTCGCACGTGTTTTTGCTCGACTAACCATGCGCATCCCAAAAAACCTGCGCATGCGCATCCCAAAAAACCTGCGCATGCGCGTCCCACAAAACCTGCGCATGCGCATCCCACAAAACCTCGCACGTGTTTGTGCTCGACTAGACTGCGGGATGCATCCTTTCGCACGTGTTTTTACTCGACTAGCCTGCGGGATGCATCCTCTCGCACGTGTTTTTGCTCGACTAGCCTGCGGGATGCATCCTCTCGCACGTGTTTGTGCTCGACTAGCCTGCGGGATGCATCCTCTCGCACCTGTTTTTACTCGACTAGCCTGCGGGATGCATCCTCTCGCACGTGTTTTTGCTCGACTAGCCTGCGGGATGCATCCTCTCGCACGTGTTTTTACTCGACTAGCCTGCGGGATGCATCCTCTCGCACGTGTTTTTGCTCCACTAGCCTGCAGGATTCATCCTCTCGCACGTGTTTTTACTCGACTAGCCTGCGGGATGCATCCTCTCGCACGTGTTTTTGCTCGACTAGCCTGCGGGATGCATCCCCTCGCACGTGTTTTTACTCGACTAGCCTGCGGGATGCATCCTCCCGCACGTGTTTTTGCTCGACTAGCCTGCGGGATGCATCCTCTCGCACGTGTTTTTACTCGACTAGCCTGCGGGATGCATCCTCTCGCACGTGTTTTTACTCGACTACCCTGCGGGATGCATCCTCTCGCACGTGTTTATGCTCGACTAGCCATGCGCATCCCAAAAAGCCTGCGCATGCGCATCCCACAAAACCTCGCACGTGTTTTTACTCGACTAGCCTGCAGGATGCATCCTCTCGCACGTGTTTTTACTCGACTAGCCTGCGGGATGCATCCTCTCGCACGTGTTTTTGCTCGACTAGCCTGCGGGATGCATCCTCTCGCACGTGTTTTTGCTCGACTAACCATGCGCATCCCAAAAAACCTGCGCATGCGCGTCCCACAAACCCTGCGCATGCGCATCCCACAAAACCTCGCACGTGTTTGTGCTCGACTAGACTGCGGGATGCATCCTTTCGCACGTGTTTTTACTCGACTAGCCTGCGGGATGCATCCTCTCGCACGTGTTTTTGCTCGACTAGCCTGCGGGATGCATCCTCTCGCACGTGTTTGCGCTCGACTAGCCTGCGGGATGCATCCTCTCGCACCTGTTTTTACTCGACTAGCCTGCGGGATGCATCCTCTCGCACGTGTTTTTGCTCGACTAGCCTGCGGGATGCATCCTCTCGCACGTGTTTTTACTCGACTAGCCTGCGGGATGCATCCTCTCGCACGTGTTTTTGCTCCACTAGCCTGCAGGATTCATCCTCTCGCACGTGTTTTTACTCGACTAGCCTGCGGGATGCATCCTCTCGCACGTGTTTTTGCTCGACTAGCCTGCGGGATGCATCCCCTCGCACGTGTTTTTACTCGACTAGCCTGCGGGATGCATCCTCCCGCACGTGTTTTTACTCGACTAGCCTGCGGGATGCATCCTCTCGCACGTGTTTTTGCTCGACTAGCCTGCGGGATGCATCCTCTCGCACGTGTTTTTGCTCGACTAACCTGCGGGATGCATCCTCTCGCACGTGTTTTTGCTCGACTAGCCTGCGGGACGCATTCTCTCGCACGTGTTTTTACTCGACTAGCCTGCGGGATGCATCCTCTCGCACGTGTTTTTACTCGACTAGCCTGCGGGAAGCATCCTCTTGCACGTGTTTTTACTCGACTAGCCTGCGGGATGCATCCTCTCGCACGTGTTTTTACTCGACTAGCCTCCGGGATGCATCCTCTCGCACGTGTTTTTACTCGACTAGCCTGCGGGAAGCATCCTCTCGCACGTGTTTTTACTCGACTAGTCTGCGGGATGCATCCTCTCGCACGTGTTTTTGCTCGACTAGCCTGCGGGATGCATCCTCTCGCACGTGTTTTTACTCGACTAGCCAGCGGGAAGCATCCTCTCGCACGTGTTTTTACTCGACTAGTCTGCGGGATGCATCCTCTCGCACGTGATTTTGCTCGACTAGCCTGCGGGATGCATCCTCTCGCACGTGTTTTTGCTCGAGTAGCCTGCGGGATGCATCCTCTCGCACGTGTTTTTGCACGCCTAGCCATGCGCATCCCACAAAACCTCGCACGTGTTTTTACTCGACTAGCCTGCGGGATGCATCCTCTCGCACGTGTTTTTACTCGACTAGCCTGCGGGAAGCATCCTCTCGCACGTGTTTTTACTCGACTAGTCTGCGGGATGCATCCTCTCGCACGTGTTTTTGCTCGACTAGCCTGCGGGATGCATCCTCTCGCACGTGTTTTTGCTCGACTAGCCTGCGGGATGCATCCTCTCGCACGTGTATTTGCTCGACTAGCCTGCGGGATGCATCCTCTCGCACGTGTTTGTGCTCGACTAGCCTGCGGGATGCATCCTCTCGCACGTGTTTTTGCTCGACTAGCCTGCGGGATGCATCCTCTCGCACGTGTTTTTGCTCGACTAGCCTGTGGAATGCATCCTCTCGCACGTGTTTTTACTCGACTAGCCATGCGCATCCCAAAAAACCTGCGCATGCGCATCCCAAAAAACCTGCGCATGCGCATCCCACAAAACCTGCGCATGCGCATCCCACAAAACTTCGCTCGTGTTTTTACTCGACTAGTCTGCGGGATGCATCCTCTCGCACGTGATTTTGCTCGACTAGCCTGCGGGATGCATCCTCTCGCACGTGTTTTTGCTCGACTAGCCTGCGGGATGCATCCTCTCGCACGTGTTTTTGCACGCCTAGCCATGCGCATCCCACAAAACCTCGCACGTGTTTTTACTCGACTAGCCTGCGGGATGCATCCTCTCGCACGTGTTTTTACTCGAGTAGCCTGCAGGATGCATCCTCTCGCACGTGTTTTTACTCGACTAGCCTGCGGGATGCATCCTCTCGCACGTGTTTTTGCTCGACTAGCCTGCGGGATGCATCCTCTCGCACGTGTTTTTGCTCGACTAGCCTGCGGGATGCATCCTCCCGCACGTGTTTCTGCTCGACCAGCCTGCGGGATGCATCCTCTCGCACGTGTTTTTGCTCGACTAGCCATGCGCATCCCAAAAAACCTGCGCATGCGCATCCCAAGAAACCTGCGCATGCGCATCCCACAAAACCTCGCACGTGTTTTTATTCGACTAGCCTGCGGGATGCATCCTCTCGCACGTGTTTTTACTCGACTAGCCTGCGGGATGCATCCTCTCGCACGTGTTTTTACTCGACTAGCCTGCGGGATGCATCCTCTCGCACGTGTTTTTACTCGACTAGCCTGCGGGAAGCATCCTCTCGCACGTGTTTTTACTCGACTAGTCTGCGGGATGCATCCTCTCGCACGTGTTTTTGCTCGACTAGCCTGCGGGATGCATCCTCTCGCACGTGTTTTTGCTCGACTAGCCTGCGGGATGCATCCTCTCGCACGTGTATTTGCTCGACTAGCCTGCGGGATGCATCCTCTCGCACGTGTTTGTGCTCGACTAGCCTGCGGGATGCATCCTCTCGCACGTGTTTTTACTTGACTAGCCTGCGGGATGCATCCTCTCGCACGTGTTTTTGCTCGACTAGCCCGCGGGATGCATCCTCTCGCACGTGTTTTTGCTCGACTCGCCTGTGGGATGCATCCTCTCGCACGTGTTTTTACTCGACTAGCCATGCGCATCCCAAAAAACCTGCGCATGCGCATCCCAAAAAACCTGCGCATGCGCATCCCACAAAACCTGCGCATGCGCATCCCACAAAACTTCGCACGTGTTTTTACTCGACTAGCCTGCGGGATGCATCCTCTCGCACGTGTTTTTACTCGACTAGCCTGCGGGATGCATCCTCTCGCACGTGTTTTTGCTCGACTAGCCTGCAGGATTCATCCTCTCGCACGTGTTTTTACTCGACTAGCCTGCGGGATGCATCCTCTCGCACGTGTTTTTGCTCGACTAGCCTGCGGGATGCATCCTCTCGCACGTGTTTTTACTCGACTAGCCTGCGGGATGCATCCTCCCGCACGTGTTTTTGCTCGACTCGCCTGCGGGATGCATCCTCTCGCACGTGTTTTTACTCGACTAGCCATGCGCATCCCAAAAAACCTGCGCATGCGCATCCCAAAAAACCTGCGCATGCGCATCCCACAAAACCTGCGCATGCGCATCCCACAAAACTTCGCACGTGTTTTTACTCGACTAGCCTGCGGGATGCATCCTCTCGCACGTGTTTTTACTCGACTAGCCTGCGGGATGCATCCTCTCGCACGTGTTTTTGCTCGACTAGCCTGCAGGATTCATCCTCTCGCACGTGTTTTTACTCGACTAGTCTGCGGGATGCATCCTCTCGCACGTGTTTTTACTCGACTAGCCTGCGGGATGCATCCTCCCGCACGTGTTTTTACTCGACTAGCCTGCGGGATGCATCCTCTCGCACGTGTTTTTGCTCGACTAGCCTGCGGGATGCATCCTCTCGCACGTGTTTTTGCTCGACTAGCCTGCGGGATGCATCCTCTCGCACGTGTTTTTGCTCGACTAGCCTGCGGGATGCATCCTCTCGCACGTGTTTTTACTCGACTACCCTGCGGGATGCATCCTCTCGCACGTGTTTTTGCTCGACTAGCCATGCGCATCCCAAAAAACCTGCGCATGCGCATCCCACAAAACCTCGCACGTGTTTTTACTCGACTAGCCTGCGGGATGCATCCTCTCGCACGTGTTTTTGCTCGACTAGCCTGCAGGATTCATCCTCTCGCACGTGTTTTTACTCGACTAGCCTGCGGGATGCATCCTCTCGCACGTGTTTTTGCTCGACTAGCCTGCGGGATGCATCCTCTCGCACGTGTTTTTACTCGACTAGCCTGCGGGATGCATCCTCCCGCACGTGTTTTTACTCGACTAGCCTGCGGGATGCATCCTCTCGCACGTGTTTTTGCTCGACTAGCCTGCGGGATGCATCCTCTCGCACGTGTTTTTGCTCGACTAGCCTGCGGGATGCATCCTCTCGCACGTGTTTTTGCTCGACTAGCCTGCGGGATGCATCCTCTCGCACGTGTTTTTACTCGACTACCCTGCGGGATGCATCCTCTCGCACGTGTTTTTGCTCGACTAGCCATGCGCATCCCAAAAAACCTGCGCATGCACATCCCAAAAACCTCGCACGTGTTTTTACTCGACTAGCCTGCGGGATGCATCCTCTCGCACGTGTTTTTACTCGACTAGCCTGCGGGATGCATCCTCTCGCACGTGTTTTTACTCGACTAGCCTGCAGGATGCATCCTCTCGCACGTGTTTTTACTCGACTAGCCTGCGGGATGCATCCTCTCGCACGTGTTTTTGCTCGACTAGCCTGCGGGATGCATCCTCTCGCACGTGTTTTTACTCGACTAGCCTGCGGGATGCATCCTCCCGCACGTGTTTTTACTCGACTAGCCTGCGGGATACATCCTCTCGCACGTGTTTTTGCTAGACTAGCCTGCGGGATGCATCCTCTCGCACGTGTTTTTGCTCGACTAGCCTGGGGGATGCATCCTCTCGCACGTGTTTTTGCTCGACTAGCCTGCGGGACGCATCCTCTCGCACGTGTTTTTACTCGACTAGCCTGCGGGATGCATCCTCTGGCACGTGTTTTTACTCGACTAGCCTGCGGGAAGCATCCTCTTGCACGTGTTTTTACTCGACTAGCCTGCGGGATGCATCCTCTCGCACGTGTTTTTACTCGACTAGCCAGCGGGATGCATCCTCTCGCACGTGTTTTTACTCGACTAGCCTGCGGGAAGCATCCTCTTGCACGTGTTTTTACTCGACTGGCCTGCGGGATGCATCCTCCCGCACGTGTTTTTACTCGACTAGCCTGCGGGATACATCCTCTCGCACGTGTTTTTGCTCGACTAGCCTGCGGGATGCATCCTCTCGCACGTGTTTTTGCTCGACTAGCCTGGGGGATGCATCCTCTCGCACGTGTTTTTGCTCGACTAGCCTGCGGGACGCATCCTCTCGCACGTGTTTTTACTCGACTAGCCTGCGGGAAGCATCCTCTTGCACGTGTTTTTACTCGACTAGCCTGCGGGATGCATCCTCCCGCACGTGTTTTTACTCGACTAGCCAGCGGGATGCATCCTCCCGCACGTGTTTTTACTCGACTAGCCTGCGGGAAGCATCCTCTTGCACGTGTTTTTACTCGACTAGCCTGCGGGATGCATCCTCTCGCACGTGTTTTTACTCGACTAGCCTGCGGGATGCATCCTCTCGCACGTGTTTTTGCTCGACTAGCCTGCGGGACGCATCCTCTCGCACGTGTTTTTACTCGACTAGCCTGCGGGATGCATCCTCTCGCACGTGTTTTTACTCGACTAGCCTGCGGGATGCATCCTCTCGCACGTGTTTTTACTCGACTAGCCTGCGGGAAGCATCCTCTTGCACGTGTTTTTACTCGACTAGCCTGCGGGATGCATCCTCTCGCACGTGTTTTTACTCGACTAGCCTGCGGGAAGCATCCTCTCGCACGTGTTTTTACTCGACTAGCCTGCGGGAAGCATCCTCTCGCACGTGTTTTTACTCGACTAGTCTGCGGGATGCATCCTCTCGCACGTGATTTTGCTCGACTAGCCTGCGGGATGCATCCTCTCGCACGTGTTTTTGCTCGACTAGCCTGCGGGATGCATCCTCTCGCACGTGTTTTTGCACGACTAGCCATGCGCATCCCACAAAACCTCGCACGTGTTTTTGCTCGACTAGCCTGCGGGATGCATCCTCTCGCACGTGTTTTTGCTCGACTAACCATGCGCATCCCAAAAAACCTGCGCATGCGCATCCCAAAAAACCTGCGCATGCGCGTCCCACAAAACCTGCGCATGCGCATCCCACAAAACCTCGCACGTGTTTGTGCTCGACTAGACTGCGGGATGCATCCTTTCGCACGTGTTTTTACTCGACTAGCCTGCGGGATGCATCCTCTCGCACGTGTTTTTGCTCGACTAGCCTGCGGGATGCATCCTCTCGCACGTGTTTGTGCTCGACTAGCCTGCGGGATGCATCCTCTCGCACCTGTTTTTACTCGACTAGCCTGCGGGATGCATCCTCTCGCACGTGTTTTTGCTCGACTAGCCTGCGGGATGCATCCTCTCGCACGTGTTTTTACTCGACTAGCCTGCGGGATGCATCCTCTCGCACGTGTTTTTGCTCCACTAGCCTGCAGGATTCATCCTCTCGCACGTGTTTTTACTCGACTAGCCTGCGGGATGCATCCTCTCGCACGTGTTTTTGCTCGACTAGCCTGCGGGATGCATCCCCTCGCACGTGTTTTTACTCGACTAGCCTGCGGGATGCATCCTCCCGCACGTGTTTTTACTCGACTAGCCTGCGGGATGCATCCTCTCGCACGTGTTTTTGCTCGACTAGCCTGCGGGATGCATCCTCTCGCACGTGTTTTTGCTCGACTAGCCTGCGGGATGCATCCTCTCGCACGTGTTTTTGCTCGACTAGCCTGCGGGACGCATCCTCTCGCACGTGTTTTTACTCGACTAGCCTGCGGGATGCATCCTCTCGCACGTGTTTTTACTCGACTAGCCTGCGGGAAGCATCCTCTTGCACGTGTTTTTACTCGAGTAGCCTGCGGGATGCATCCTCTCGCACGTGTTTTTACTCGACTAGCCTCCGGGAAGCATCCTCTCGCACGTGTTTTTACTCGACTAGCCTGCGGGAAGCATCCTCTCGCACGTGTTTTTACTCGACTAGTCTGCGGGATGCATCCTCTCGCACGTGTTTTTGCTCGACTAGCCTGCGGGATGCATCCTCTCGCACGTGTTTTTGCTCGACTAGCCTGCGGGATGCATCCTCTCGCACGTGTTTTTACTCGACTAGCCTCCGGGAAGCATCCTCTCGCACGTGTTTTTACTCGACTAGCCTGCGGGAAGCATCCTCTCGCACGTGTTTTTACTCGACTAGTCTGCGGGATGCATCCTCTCGCACGTGTTTTTGCTCGACTAGCCTGCGGGATGCATCCTCTCGCACGTGTTTTTGCTCGACTAGCCTGCGGGATGCATCCTCTCGCACGTGTTTTTGCTCGACTAGCCTGCGGGATGCATCCTCTCGCACGTGTTTTTGCTCGACTAGCCTGCGGGATGCATCCTCTCGCACGTGTTTTTACTCGACTAGCCTGCGGGATGCATCCTCTCGCACGTGTTTTTGCTCCACTAGCCTGCAGGATTCATCCTCTCGCACGTGTTTTTACTCGACTAGCCTGCGGGATGCATCCTCTCGCACGTGTTTTTGCTCGACTAGCCTGCGGGATGCATCCCCTCGCACGTGTTTTTACTCGACTAGCCTGCGGGATGCATCCTCCCGCACGTGTTTTTACTCGACTAGCCTGCGGGATGCATCCTCTCGCACGTGTTTTTGCTCGACTAGCCTGCGGGATGCATCCTCTCGCACGTGTTTTTGCTCGACTAGCCTGCGGGATGCATCCTCTCGCACGTGTTTTTGCTCGACTAGCCTGCGGGACGCATCCTCTCGCACGTGTTTTTACTCGACTAGCCTGCGGGATGCATCCTCTCGCACGTGTTTTTACTCGACTAGCCTGCGGGAAGCATCCTCTTGCACGTGTTTTTACTCGAGTAGCCTGCGGGATGCATCCTCTCGCACGTGTTTTTACTCGACTAGCCTCCGGGAAGCATCCTCTCGCACGTGTTTTTACTCGACTAGCCTGCGGGAAGCATCCTCTCGCACGTGTTTTTACTCGACTAGTCTGCGGGATGCATCCTCTCGCACGTGTTTTTGCTCGACTAGCCTGCGGGATGCATCCTCTCGCACGTGTTTTTGCTCGACTAGCCTGCGGGATGCATCCTCTCGCACGTGTTTTTGCTCGACTAGCCTGCGGGATGCATCCTCTCGCACGTGTTTTTGCTCGACTAGCCTGCGGGATGCATCCTCTCGCACGTGTATTTGCTCGACTAGCCTGCGGGATGCATCCTCTCGCACGTGTTTGTGCTCGACTAGCCTGCGGGATCCATCCTCTCGCACGTGTTTTTACTTGACTAGCCTGCGGGATGCATCCTCTCGCACGTGTTTTTGCTCGACTAGCCTGCGGGATGCATCCTCTCGCACGTGTTTTTACTCGACTAGCCATGCGCATCCCAAAAAACCTGCGCATGCGCATCCCAAAAAACCGGCGCATGCGCATCCCAAAAAACCTGCGCATGCGCATCCCACAAAACCTGCGCATGCGCATCCCACAAAACTTCGCACGTGTTTTTACTCGACTAGCCTGCGGGATGCATCCTCTCGCACGTGTTTTTGCTCGACTAGCCTGCGGGATTCATCCTCTCGCACGTGTTTTTACTCGACTAGCCTGCGGGATGCATCCTCTCGCACGTGTTTTTGCTCGACTAGCCTGCGGGATGCATCCTCTCGCACGTGTTTTTACTCGACTAGCCAGCGGGATGCATCCTCTCGCACGTGTTTTTACTCGACTAGCCTGCAGGATTCATCCTCTCGCACGTGTTTTTACTCGACTAGCCTGCGGGATGCATCCTCTCGCACGTGTTTTTGCTCGACTAGCCTGCGGGATGCATCCTCTCGCACGTGTTTTTACTCGACTAGCCTGCGGGATGCATCCTCCCGCACGTGTTTTTACTCGACTAGCCTGCGGGATGCATCCTCTCGCACGTGTTTTTACTCGACTAGCCTGCGGGAAGCATCCTCTTGCACGTGTTTTTGCTCGACTAGCCTGCGGGATTCATCCTCTCGCACGTGTTTTTACTCGACTAGCCTGCGGGATGCATCCTCTCGCACGTGTTTTTGCTCGACTAGCCTGCGGGATGCATCCTCTCGCACGTGTTTTTGCTCGACTAGCCTGCGGGATGCATCCTCTCGCACGTGTTTTTACTCGACTAGCCTGCGGGATGCATCCTCCCGCACGTGTTTTTACTCGACTAGCCTGCGGGATGCATCCTCTCGCACGTGTTTTTACTCGACTAGCCTGCGGGAAGCATCCTCTTGCACGTGTTTTTGCTCGACTAGCCTGCGGGATTCATCCTCTCGCACGTGTTTTTACTCGACTAGCCTGCGGGATGCATCCTCTCGCACGTGTTTGTGCTCGACTAGCCTGCGGGATGCATCCTCTCGCACCTGTTTTTACTCGACTAGCCTGCGGGATGCATCCTCTCGCACGTGTTTTTGCTCGACTAGCCTGCGGGATGCATCCTCTCGCACGTGTTTTTACTCGACTAGCCTGCGGGATGCATCCTCTCGCACGTGTTTTTGCTCCACTAGCCTGCAGGATTCATCCTCTCGCACGTGTTTTTACTCGACTAGCCTGCGGGATGCATCCTCTCGCACGTGTTTTTGCTCGACTAGCCTGCGGGATGCATCCCCTCGCACGTGTTTTTACTCGACTAGCCTGCGGGATGCATCCTCCCGCACGTGTTTTTACTCGACTAGCCTGCGGGATGCATCCTCTCGCACGTGTTTTTGCTCGACTAGCCTGCGGGATGCATCCTCTCGCACGTGTTTTTGCTCGACTAGCCTGCGGGATGCATCCTCTCGCACGTGTTTTTGCTCGACTAGCCTGCGGGACGCATCCTCTCGCACGTGTTTTTACTCGACTAGCCTGCGGGATGCATCCTCTCGCACGTGTTTTTACTCGACTAGCCTGCGGGAAGCATCCTCTTGCACGTGTTTTTACTCGAGTAGCCTGCGGGATGCATCCTCTCGCACGTGTTTTTACTCGACTAGCCTCCGGGAAGCATCCTCTCGCACGTGTTTTTACTCGACTAGCCTGCGGGAAGCATCCTCTCGCACGTGTTTTTACTCGACTAGTCTGCGGGATGCATCCTCTCGCACGTGTTTTTGCTCGACTAGCCTGCGGGATGCATCCTCTCGCACGTGTTTTTGCTCGACTAGCCTGCGGGATGCATCCTCTCGCACGTGTTTTTGCTCGACTAGCCTGCGGGATGCATCCTCTCGCACGTGTTTTTGCTCGACTAGCCTGCGGGATGCATCCTCTCGCACGTGTTTTTGCTCGACTAGCTTGCGGGACGCATCCTCTCGCACGTGTTTGTGCTCGACTAGCCTGCGGGATCCATCCTCTCGCACGTGTTTTTACTTGACTAGCCTGCGGGATGCATCCTCTCGCACGTGTTTTTGCTCGACTAGCCTGCGGGATGCATCCTCTCGCACGTGTTTTTACTCGACTAGCCATGCGCATCCCAAAAAACCTGCGCATGCGCATCCCAAAAAACCGGCGCATGCGCATCCCAAAAAACCTGCGCATGCGCATCCCACAAAACCTGCGCATGCGCATCCCACAAAACTTCGCACGTGTTTTTACTCGACTAGCCTGCGGGATGCATCCTCTCGCACGTGTTTTTGCTCGACTAGCCTGCGGGATTCATCCTCTCGCACGTGTTTTTACTCGACTAGCCTGCGGGATGCATCCTCTCGCACGTGTTTTTGCTCGACTAGCCTGCGGGATGCATCCTCTCGCACGTGTTTTTACTCGACTAGCCAGCGGGATGCATCCTCTCGCACGTGTTTTTACTCGACTAGCCTGCGGGATGCATCCTCTCGCACGTGTTTTTGCTCGACTAGCCTGCGGGATGCATCCTCTCGCACGTGTTTTTGCTCGACTAGCCTGCGGGATGCATCCTCTCGCACGTGTTTTTACTCGACTAGCCTGCAGGATTCATCCTCTCGCACGTGTTTTTACTCGACTAGCCTGCGGGATGCATCCTCTCGCACGTGTTTTTGCTCGACTAGCCTGCGGGATGCATCCTCTCGCACGTGTTTTTACTCGACTAGCCTGCGGGATGCATCCTCCCGCACGTGTTTTTACTCGACTAGCCTGCGGGATGCATCCTCTCGCACGTGTTTTTACTCGACTAGCCTGCGGGAAGCATCCTCTTGCACGTGTTTTTACTCGACTAGCCTGCGGGATGCATCCTCTCGCACGTGTTTTTACTCGACTAGCCTGCGGGAAGCATCCTCTCGCACGTGTTTTTACTCGACTAGTCTGCGGGATGCATCCTCTCGCACGTGATTTTGCTCGACTAGCCTGCGGGATGCATCCTCTCGCACGTGTTTTTGCTCGACTAGCCTGCGGGATGCATCCTCTCGCACGTGTTTTTGCACGCCTAGCCATGCGCATCCCACAAAACCTCGCACGTGTTTTTACTCGACTAGCCTGCGGGATGCATCCTCTCGCACGTGGTTTTACTCGACTAGCCTGCGGGAAGCATCCTCTCGCACGTGTTTTTACTCGACTAGTCTGCGGGATGCATCCTGTCGCACGTGTTTTTGCTCGACTAGCCTGCGGGATGCATCCTCTCTCACGTGTTTTTGCTCGACTAGCCTGCGGGATGCATCCTCTCGCACGTGTATTTGCTCGACTAGCCTGCGGGATGCATCCTCTCGCACGTGTTTGTGCTCGACTAGCCTGCGGGATGCATCCTCTCGCACGTGTTTTTGCTCGACTAGCCTGCGGGATGCATCCTCTCGCACGTGTTTTTGCTCGACTAGCCTGTGGAATGCATCCTCTCGCACGTGTTTTTACTCGACTAGCCATGCGCATCCCAAAAAACCTGCGCATGCGCATCCCAAAAAACCTGCGCATGCGCATCCCACAAAACCTGCGCATGCGCATCCCACAAAACTTCGCACGTGTTTTTACTCGACTAGTCTGCGGGATGCATCCTCTCGCACGTGATTTTGCTCGACTAGTCTGCGGGATGCATCCTCTCGCACGTGTTTTTGCTCGACTAGCCTGCGGGATGCATCCTCTCGCACGTGTTTTTGCTCGACTAGCCTGCGGGATGCATCCTCTCGCACGTGTTTTTGCTCGACTAGCCTGCGGGATGCATCCTCTCGCACGTGTTTTTGCTCGACTAGCCTGCGGGATGCATCCTCTCGCACGTGTTTTTACTCGACTAGCCTGCGGGATGCATCCTCTCGCACGTGTTTTTGCTCCACTAGCCTGCAGGATTCATCCTCTCGCACGTGTTTTTACTCGACTAGCCTGCGGGATGCATCCTCTCGCACGTGTTTTTGCTCGACTAGCCTGCGGGATGCATCCCCTCGCACGTGTTTTTACTCGACTAGCCTGCGGGATGCATCCTCCCGCACGTGTTTTTACTCGACTAGCCTGCGGGATGCATCCTCTCGCACGTGTTTTTGCTCGACTAGCCTGCGGGATGCATCCTCTCGCACGTGTTTTTGCTCGACTAGCCTGCGGGATGCATCCTCTCGCACGTGTTTTTGCTCGACTAGCCTGCGGGACGCATCCTCTCGCACGTGTTTTTACTCGACTAGCCTGCGGGATGCATCCTCTCGCACGTGTTTTTACTCGACTAGCCTGCGGGAAGCATCCTCTTGCACGTGTTTTTACTCGAGTAGCCTGCGGGATGCATCCTCTCGCACGTGTTTTTACTCGACTAGCCTCCGGGAAGCATCCTCTCGCACGTGTTTTTACTCGACTAGCCTGCGGGAAGCATCCTCTCGCACGTGTTTTTACTCGACTAGTCTGCGGGATGCATCCTCTCGCACGTGTTTTTGCTCGACTAGCCTGCGGGATGCATCCTCTCGCACGTGTTTTTGCTCGACTAGCCTGCGGGATGCATCCTCTCGCACGTGTTTTTGCTCGACTAGCCTGCGGGATGCATCCTCTCGCACGTGTTTTTGCTCGACTAGCCTGCGGGATGCATCCTCTCGCACGTGTATTTGCTCGACTAGCCTGCGGGATGCATCCTCTCGCACGTGTTTGTGCTCGACTAGCCTGCGGGATCCATCCTCTCGCACGTGTTTTTACTTGACTAGCCTGCGGGATGCATCCTCTCGCACGTGTTTTTGCTCGACTAGCCTGCGGGATGCATCCTCTCGCACGTGTTTTTACTCGACTAGCCATGCGCATCCCAAAAAACCTGCGCATGCGCATCCCAAAAAACCGGCGCATGCGCATCCAAAAAACCTGCGCATGCGCATCCCACAAAACCTGCGCATGCGCATCCCACAAAACTTCGCACGTGTTTTTACTCGACTAGCCTGCGGGATGCATCCTCTCGCACGTGTTTTGCTCGACTAGCCTGCGGGATTCATCCTCTCGCACGTGTTTTTACTCGACTAGCCTGCGGGATGCATCCTCTCGCACGTGTTTTTGCTCGACTAGCCTGCGGGATGCATCCTCTCGCACGTGTTTTTACTCGACTAGCCAGCGGGATGCATCCTCTCGCACGTGTTTTTACTCGACTAGCCTGCGGGATGCATCCTCTCGCACGTGTTTTTGCTCGACTAGCCTGCGGGATGCATCCTCTCGCACGTGTTTTTGCTCGACTAGCCTGCGGATGCATCCTCTCGCACGTGTTTTTACTCGACTAGCCTGCAGGATTCATCCTCTCGCACGTGTTTTTACTCGACTAGCCTGCGGGATGCATCCTCTCGCACGTGTTTTTGCTCGACTAGCCTGCGGGATGCATCCTCTCGCACGTGTTTTTACTCGACTAGCCTGCGGGATGCATCCTCCCGCACGTGTTTTTACTCGACTAGCCTGCGGGATGCATCCTCTCGCACGTGTTTTTACTCGACTAGCCTGCGGGAAGCATCCTCTTGCACGTGTTTTTGCTCGACTAGCCTGCGGGATTCATCCTCTCGCACGTGTTTTTACTCGACTAGCCTGCGGGGATGCATCCTCTCGCACGTGTTTGTGCTCGACTAGCCTGCGGGATGCATCCTCTCGCACCTGTTTTTACTCGACTAGCCTGCGGGATGCATCCTCTCGCACGTGTTTTGCTCGACTAGCCTGCGGGATGCATCCTCTCGCACGTGTTTTTACTCGACTAGCCTGCGGGATGCATCCTCTCGCACGTGTTTTTGCTCCACTAGCCTGCAGGATTCATCCTCTCGCACGTGTTTTTACTCGACTAGCCTGCGGGATGCATCCTCTCGCACGTGTTTTTGCTCGACTAGCCTGCGGGATGCATCCCCTCGCACGTGTTTTTACTCGACTAGCCTGCGGGATGCATCCTCCGCACGTGTTTTTACTCGACTAGCCTGCGGGATGCATCCTCTCGCACGTGTTTTTGCTCGACTAGCCTGCGGGATGCATCCTCTCGCACGTGTTTTTGCTCGACTAGCCTGCGGGATGCATCCTCTCGCACGTGTTTTTGCTCGACTAGCCTGCGGGACGCATCCTCTCGCACGTGTTTTTACTCGACTAGCCTGCGGGATGCATCCTCTCGCACGTGTTTTTACTCGACTAGCCTGCGGGAAGCATCCTCTTGCACGTGTTTTTACTCGAGTAGCCTGCGGGATGCATCCTCTCGCACGTGTTTTTACTCGACTAGCCTCCGGAAGCATCCTCTCGCACGTGTTTTTACTCGACTAGCCTGCGGGAAGCATCCTCTCGCACGTGTTTTTACTCGACTAGTCTGCGGATGCATCCTCTCGCACGTGTTTTTGCTCGACTAGCCTGCGGGATGCATCCTCTCGCACGTGTTTTTGCTCGACTAGCCTGCGGGATGCATCCTCTCGCACGTGTTTTTGCTCGACTAGCCTTGCGGGATGCATCCTCTCGCACGTGTTTTTGCTCGACTAGCCTGCGGGATGCATCCTCTCGCACGTGTTTTTGCTCGACTAGCCTGCGGGACGCATCCTCTCGCACGTGTTTGTGCTCGACTAGCCTGCGGGATCCATCCTCTCGCACGTGTTTTTACTTGACTAGCCTGCGGATGCATCCTCCGCACGTGTTTTTGCTCGACTAGCCTGCGGATGCATCCTCTCGCACGTGTTTTTACTCGACTAGCCATGCGCATCCCAAAAAACCTGCGCATGCGCATCCCAAAAAACCGGCGCATGCGCATCCCAAAAAACCTGCGCATGCGCATCCCACAAAACCTGCGCATGCGCATCCCACAAAACTTCGCACGTGTTTTTACTCGACTAGCCTGCGGGATGCATCCTCTCGCACGTGTTTTTGCTCGACTAGCCCTGCGGGATTCATCCTCTCGCACGTGTTTTTACTCGACTAGCCTGCGGGATGCATCCTCTCGCACGTGTTTTTGCTCGACTAGCCTGCGGGATGCATCCTCTCGCACGTGTTTTTACTCGACTAGCCAGCGGGATGCATCCTCTCGCACGTGTTTTTACTCGACTAGCCTGCGGGATGCATCCTCTCGCACGTGTTTTTGCTCGACTAGCCTGCGGGATGCATCCTCTCGCACGTGTTTTTGCTCGACTAGCCTGCGGGATGCATCCTCTCGCACGTGTTTTTACTCGACTAGCCTGCAGGATTCATCCTCTCGCACGTGTTTTTACTCGACTAGCCTGCGGGATGCATCCTCTCGCACGTGTTTTTGCTCGACTAGCCTGCGGGATGCATCCTCTCGCACGTGTTTTTACTCGACTAGCCTGCGGGATGCATCCTCCCGCACGTGTTTTTACTCGACTAGCCTGCGGGATGCATCCTCTCGCACGTGTTTTTACTCGACTAGCCTGCGGGAAGCATCCTCTTGCACGTGTTTTTACTCGACTAGCCTGCGGGATGCATCCTCTCGCACGTGTTTTTACTCGACTAGCCTGCGGGAAGCATCCTCTCGCACGTGTTTTTACTCGACTAGTCTGCGGGATGCATCCTCTCGCACGTGATTTTGCTCGACTAGCCTGCGGGATGCATCCTCTCGCACGTGTTTTTGCTCGACTAGCCTGCGGGATGCATCCTCTCGCACGTGTTTTTGCACGCCTAGCCATGCGCATCCCACAAAACCTCGCACGTGTTTTTACTCGACTAGCCTGCGGGATGCATCCTCTCGCACGTGGTTTTACTCGACTAGCCTGCGGGAAGCATCCTCTCGCACGTGTTTTTACTCGACTAGTCTGCGGGATGCATCCTGTCGCACGTGTTTTTGCTCGACTAGCCTGCGGGATGCATCCTCTCTCACGTGTTTTTGCTCGACTAGCCTGCGGGATGCATCCTCTCGCACGTGTATTTGCTCGACTAGCCTGCGGGATGCATCCTCTCGCACGTGTTTGTGCTCGACTAGCCTGCGGGATGCATCCTCTCGCACGTGTTTTTGCTCGACTAGCCTGCGGGATGCATCCTCTCGCACGTGTTTTTGCTCGACTAGCCTGTGGAATGCATCCTCTCGCACGTGTTTTTACTCGACTAGCCATGCGCATCCCAAAAAACCTGCGCATGCGCATCCCAAAAAACCTGCGCATGCGCATCCCACAAAACCTGCGCATGCGCATCCCACAAAACTTCGCACGTGTTTTTACTCGACTAGTCTGCGGGATGCATCCTCTCGCACGTGATTTTGCTCGACTAGCCTGCGGGATGCATCCTCTCGCACGTGTTTTTGCTCGACTAGCCTGCGGGATGCATCCTCTCGCACGTGTTTTTGCACGCCTAGCCATGCGCATCCCACAAAACCTCGCACGTGTTTTTACTCGACTAGCCTGCGGGATGCATCCTCTCGCACGTGTTTTTACTCGAGTAGCCTGCAGGATGCATCCTCTCGCACGTGTTTTTACTCGACTAGCCTGCGGGATGCATCCTCTCGCACGTGTTTTTGCTCGACTAGCCTGCGGGATGCATCCTCTCGCACGTGTTTTTGCTCGACTAGCCTGCGGGATGCATCCTCCCGCACGTGTTTCTGCTCGACCAGCCTGCGGGATGCATCCTCTCGCACGTGTTTTTGCTCGACTAGCCATGCGCATCCCAAAAAACCTGCGCATGCGCATCCCAAAAAACCTGCGCATGCGCATCCCACAAAACCTCGCACGTGTTTTTATTCGACTAGCCTGCGGGATGCGTCCTCTCGCACGTGTTTTTACTCGACTAGCCTGCGGGATGCATCCTCTCGCACGTGTTTTTACTCGACTAGCCTGCGGGATGCATCCTCTCGCACATGTTTTTACTCGACTAGCCTGCGGGAAGCATCCTCTCGCACGTGTTTTTACTCGACTAGTCTGCGGGATGCATCCTCTCGCACGTGTTTTTGCTCGACTAGCCTGCGGGATGCATCCTCTCGCACGTGTTTTTGCTCGACTAGCCTGCGGGATGCATCCTCTCGCACGTGTATTTGCTCGACTAGCCTGCGGGATTCATCCTCTCGCACGTGTTTTTACTCGACTAGCCTGCGGGATGCATCCTCTCGCACGTGTTTTTGCTCGACTAGCCTGCAGGATGCATCCTCTCGCACGTGTTTTTGCTCGACTAGCCTGCGGGATGCATCCTCTCGCACGTGTTTTTGCTCGACTAGCCTGGGGGATGCATCCTCTCGCACGTGTTTTTGCTCGACTAGCCTGCGGGATGCATCCTCTCGCACGTGTTTTTGCTCGACTAGCCATGCGCATCCCAAAAAACCTGCGCATGCGCATCCCACAAAACCTCGCACGTGTTTTTACTCGACTAGCCTGCGGGATGCATCCTCTCGCACGTGTTTTTACTCGACTAGCCTGCGGGATGCATCCTCTCGCACGTGTTTTTACTCGAATAGCCTGCGGGATGCATCCTCTCGCACGTGTTTTTACTCGACTAGCCTGCAGGATGCATCCTCTCGCACGTGTTTTTACTCGACTAGCCTGCGGGATGCATCCTCTCGCACGTGTTTTTGCTCGACCAGCCTGCGGGATGCATCCTCTCGCACGTGTTTTTGCTCGACTAGCCTGCGGGATGCATCCTCTCGCACGTGTTTTTACTCGACTAGCCTGCGGGATGCATCCTCTCGCACGTGTTTTTGCTCGACTAGCCTGCGGGATGCATCCTCTCGCACGTGTTTTTGCTCGACTAGCCTGCGGGATGCATCCTCTCGCACGTGTTTTTACTCGACTAGCCATGCGCATCCCAAAAAACCTGCGCATGCGCATCCCAAAAAACCTGCGCATGCGCATCCCACAAAACCTGCGCATGCGCATCCCACAAAACTTCGCACGTGTTTTTACTCGACTAGCCTGCGGGATGCATCCTCTCGCACGTGTTTTTACTCGACTAGCCTGCGGGATGCATCCTCTCGCACGTGTTTTTGCTCGACTAGCCTGCGGGATTCATCCTCTCGCACGTGTTTTTACTCGACTAGCCTGCGGGATGCATCCTCTCGCACGTGTTTTTGCTCGACTAGCCTGCGGGATGCATCCTCTCGCACGTGTTTTTACTCGACTAGCCAGCGGGATGCATCCTCTCGCACGTGTTTTTACTCGACTAGCCTGCGGGAAGCATCCTCTCGCACGTGTTTTTACTCGACTAGTCTGCGGGATGCATCCTCTCGCACGTGTTTTTGCTCGACTAGCCTGCGGGATGCATCCTCTCGCACGTGTTTTTGCTCGACTAGCCTGCGGGATGCATCCTCTCGCACGTGTATTTGCTCGACTAGTCTGCGGGATGCATCCTCACGCACGTGTTTGTGCTCGACTAGCCTGCGGGATGCATCCTCTCGCACGTGTTTTTACTTGACTAGCCTGCAGGATGCATCCTCTCGCACGTGTTTTTGCTCGACTAGCCTGCGGGATGCATCCTCTCGCACGTGTTTTTGCTCGACTAGCCTGCGGGATGCATCCTCTCGCACGTGTTTTTACTCGACTAGCCTGCGGGATGCATCCTGTCGCACGTGTTTTTACTCGACTAGCCATGGGCATCCCAAAAAACCTGCGCATGCGCATCCCACAAAACCTGCGCATGCGCATCCCACAAAACCTCGCACGTGTTTTTACTCGACTAGCCTGCGGGATGCATCCTCTCGCACGTGTTTTTACTCGACTAGCCTGCGGGATGCATCCTCTCGCACGTGTTTTTGCTCGACTAGCCTGCGGGATGCATCCTCTCGCACGTGTTTGTGCTCGACTAGCCTGCGGGATGCATCCTCTCGCACGTGTTTTTACTCGACTAGCCTGCGGGATGCATCCTCTCGCACGTGTTTTGCTCGACTAGCCTGCGGGATGCATCCTCTCGCACGTGTTTTTGCTCGACTAGCCTGCGGGATGCATCCTCTCGCACGTGTTTTTACTCGACTACCCTGCGGGATGCATCCTCTCGCACGTGTTTATGCTCGACTAGCCATGCGCATCCCAAAAAGCCTGCGCATGCGCATCCCACAAAACCTCGCACGTGTTTTTACTCGACTAGCCTGCAGGATGCATCCTCTCGCACGTGTTTTTACTCGACTAGCCTGCGGGATGCATCCTCTCGCACGTGTTTTTGCTCGACTAGCCTGCGGGATGCATCCTCTCGCACGTGTTTTTGCTCGACTAACCATGCGCATCCCAAAAAACCTGCGCATGCGCATCCCAAAAAACCTGCGCATGCGCGTCCCACAAAACCTGCGCATGCGCATCCCACAAAACCTCGCACGTGTTTTTACTCGACTAGCCTGCGGGATGCATCCTCTCGCACGTGTTTTTGCTCGACTAGCCTGCGGGATGCATCCTCTCGCACGTGTTTTTACTCGACTAGCCTGCGGGATGCATCCTCCCGCACGTGTTTTTACTCGACTAGCCTGCGGGATACATCCTCTCGCACGTGTTTTTGCTCGACTAGCCTGCGGGATGCATCCTCTCGCACGTGTTTTTGCTCGACTAGCCTGGGGGATGCATCCTCTCGCACGTGTTTTTGCTCGACTAGCCTGCGGGACGCATCCTCTCGCACGTGTTTTTACTCGACTAGCCTGCGGGATGCATCCTCTCGCACGTGTTTTTACTCGACTAGCCTGCGGGAAGCATCCTCTTGCACGTGTTTTTACTCGACTAGCCTGCGGGATGCATCCTCTCGCACGTGTTTTTACTCGACTAGCCAGCGGGATGCATCCTCTCGCACGTGTTTTTACTCGACTAGCCTGCGGGAAGCATCCTCTTGCACGTGTTTTTACTCGACTAGCCTGCGGGATGCATCCTCTCGCACGTGTTTTTACTCGACTAGCCTGCGGGATGCATCCTCTCGCACGTGTTTTTACTCGACTAGCATGCAGGATGCATCCTCTCGCACGTGTTTTTACTCGACTAGCCTGCGGGATGCATCCTCTCGCACGTGTTTTTGCTCGACTAGCCTGCGGGATGCATCCTCTCGCACGTGTTTTTGCTCGACTAGCCTGCGGGATGCATCCTCTCGCACGTGTTTTTGCTCGACTAGCCTGCGGGATGCATCCTCTCGCACGTGTTTTTGCTCGACTAGCCTGCGGGACGCATCCTCTCGCACGTGTTTTTACTCGACTAGCCTGCGGGATGCATCCTCCCGCACGTGTTTTTACTCGACTAGCCTGCGGGATGCATCCTCTCGCACGTGTTTTTGCTCGACTAGCCTGCGGGATGCATCCTCTCGCACGTGTTTTTGCTCGACTAGCCTGCGGGATGCATCCTCTCGCACGTGTTTTTGCTCGACTAGCCTGCGGGACGCATCCTCTCGCACGTGTTTTTACTCGACTAGCCTGCGGGATGCATCCTCTCGCACGTGTTTTTGCTCGACTAGCCTGCGGGATGCATCCTCTCGCACGTGTTTTTGCTCGACTAGCCTGCGGGACGCATCCTCTCGCACGTGTTTTTACTCGACTAGCCTGCGGGATGCATCCTCCCGCACGTGTTTTTACTCGACTAGCCTGCGGGATGCATCCTCTCGCACGTGTTTTTGCTCGACTAGCCTGCGGGATGCATCCTCTCGCACGTGTTTTTGCTCGACTAGCCTGCGGGATGCATCCTCTCGCACGTGTTTTTGCTCGACTAGCCTGCGGGACGCATCCTCTCGCACGTGTTTTTACTCGACTAGCCTGCGGGATGCATCCTCTCGCACGTGTTTTTACTCGACTAGCCTGCGGGAAGCATCCTCTTGCACGTGTTTTTACTCGACTAGCCTGCGGGATGCATCCTCTCGCACGTGTTTTTACTCGACTAGCCTGCGGGAAGCATCCTCTCGCACGTGTTTTTACTCGACTAGCCTGCGGGAAGCATCCTCTCGCACGTGTTTTTACTCGACTAGTCTGCGGGATGCATCCTCTCGCACGTGATTTTGCTCGACTAGCCAGCGGGATGCATCCTCTCGCACGTGTTTTTGCTCGACTAGCCTGCGGGATGCATCCTCTCGCACGTGTTTTTGCACGACTAGCCATGCGCATCCCACAAAACCTCGCACGTGTTTTTACTCGACTAGCCTGCGGGATGCATCCTCTCGCACGTGTTTTTACTCGAGTAGCCTGCGGGATGCATCCTCTCGCACGTGTTTTTACTCGACTAGCCTGCGGGATGCATCCTCTCGCACGTGTTTTTGCTCGACTAGCCTGCGGGATGCATCCTCTCGCACGTGTTTTTGCTCGACTAGCCTGCGGGATGCATCCTCTCGCACGTGTTTTTGCTCGACTAGCCTGCGGGATGCATCCTCTCGCACGTGTTTTTGCTCGACTAGCCTGCGGGACGCATCCTCTCGCACGTGTTTTTACTCGACTAGCCTGCGGGATGCATCCTCTCGCACGTGTTTTTACTCGACTAGCCTGCGGGAAGCATCCTCTTGCACGTGTTTTTACTCGACTAGCCTGCGGGATGCATCCTCTCGCACGTGTTTTTACTCGACTAGCCTGCGGGATGCATCCTCTCGCACGTGTTTTTACTCGACTAGCCTGCGGGAAGCATCCTCTCGCACGTGTTTTTACTCGACTAGTCTGCGGGATGCATCCTCTCGCACGTGTTTTTGCTCGACTAGCCTGCGGGATGCATCCTCTCGCACGTGTTTTTGCTCGACTAGCCTGCGGGATGCATCCTCTCGCACGTGTATTTGCTCGACTAGCC
The DNA here is from genome assembly GCF_051020765.1 of Lasioglossum baleicum. Taxonomy (NCBI): domain Eukaryota; kingdom Metazoa; phylum Arthropoda; class Insecta; order Hymenoptera; family Halictidae; genus Lasioglossum; species Lasioglossum baleicum. The sequence goes on along the minus strand of NW_027469318.1, from coordinate 160,735 downwards.
TGCGGGATGCATCCTCTCGCACGTGTTTGTGCTCGACTAGCCTGCGGGATGCATCCTCTCGCACGTGTTTTTACTTGACTAGCCTGCGGGATGCATCCTCTCGCACGTGTTTTTGCTCGACTAGCCTGCGGGATGCATCCTCTCGCACGTGTTTTTGCTCGACTAGCCTGTGGGATGCATCCTCTCGCACGTGTTTTTACTCGACTAGCCATGCGCATCCCAAAAAACCTGCGCATGCGCATCCCAAAAAACCTGCGCATGCGCATCCCACAAAACCTGCGCATGCGCATCCCACAAAACTTCGCACGTGTTTTTACTCGACTAGCCTGCGGGATGCATCCTCTCGCACGTGTTTTTACTCGACTAGCCTCCGGGAAGCATCCTCTCGCACGTGTTTTTACTCGACTAGCCTGCGGGAAGCATCCTCTCGCACGTGTTTTTACTCGACTAGTCTGCGGGATGCATCCTCTCGCACGTGTTTTTGCTCGACTAGCCTGCAGGATGCATCCTCTCGCACGTGTTTTTGCTCGACTAGCCTGCGGGATGCATCCTCTCGCACGTGTTTTTGCTCGACTAGCCTGCGGGATGCATCCTCTCGCACGTGTTTTTGTTCGACTAGCCTGCGGGATGCATCCTCTCGCACATGTTTTTGCTCGACTAGCCATGCGCATCCCAAAAAACCTGCGCATGCGCATCCCACAAAACCTCGCACGTGTTTTTACTCGACTAGCCTGCGGGATGCATCCTCTCGCACGTGTTTTTACTCGAGTAGCCTGCGGGATGCATCCTCTCGCACGTGTTTTTACTCGACTAGCCTGCGGGATGCATCCTCTCGCACGTGTTTTTGCTCGACTAGCCTGCGGGATGCATCCTCTCGCACGTGTTTTTGCTCGACTAGCCTGCGGTATGCATCCTCTCGCACGTGTTTTTGCTCGACTAGCCTGCGGGATGCATCCTCTCGCACGTGTTTTTACTCGACTAGCCATGCGCATCCCAAAAAACCTGCGCATGCGCATCCCAAAAAACCTGCGCATGCGCATCCCACAAAACCTGCGCATGCGCATCCCACAAAACTTCGCACGTGTTTTTACTCGACTAGCCTGCGGGATGCATCCTCTCGCACGTGTTTTTACTCGACTAGCCTGCGGGATGCATCCTCTCGCACGTGTTTTTGCTCGACTAGCCTGCGGGATTCATCCTCTCGCACGTGTTTTTACTCGACTAGCCTGCGGGATGCATCCTCTCGCACGTGTTTTTGCTCGACTAGCCTGCGGGATGCATCCTCTCGCACGTGTTTTTACTCGACTAGCCAGCGGGATGCATCCTCTCGCACGTGTTTTTACTCGACTAGCCTGCGGGATGCATCCTCTCGCACGTGTTTTTACTTGACTAGCCTGCGGGATGCATCCTCTCGCACGTGTTTTTGCTCGACTAGCCTGCGGGATGCATCCTCTCGCACGTGTTTTTGCTCGACTAGCCTGCGGGATGCATCCTCTCGCACGTGTTTTTGCTCGACTAGCCTGCGGGATGCATCCTCTCGCACGTGTTTTTGCTCGACTAGCCTGCGGGATTCATCCTCTCGCACGTGTTTTTACTCGACTAGCCTGCGGGATGCATCCTCTCGCACGTGTTTTTGCTCGACTAGCCTGCGGGATGCATCCTCTCGCACGTGTTTTTACTCGACTAGCCAGCGGGATGCATCCTCTCGCACGTGTTTTTACTCGACTAGCCTGCGGGATGCATCCTCTCGCACGTGTTTTTACTTGACTAGCCTGCGGGATGCATCCTCTCGCACGTGTTTTTACTCGACTAGCCTGCGGGATGCATCCTCTCGCACGTGTTTTTACTTGACTAGCCTGCGGGATGCATCCTCTCGCACGTGTTTTTGCTCGACTAGCCTGCGGGATGCATCCTCTCGCACGTGTTTTTGCTCGACTAGCCTGCGGGATGCATCCTCTCGCACGTGTTTTTGCTCGACTAGCCTGCGGGATGCATCCTCTCGCACGTGTTTTTACTTGACTAGCCTGCGGGATGCATCCTCTCGCACGTGTTTTTGCTCGACTACCCTGCGGGATGCATCCTCTCGCACGTGTTTTTGCTCGACTAGCCTGTGGGATGCATCCTCTCGCACGTGTTTTTACTCGACTAGCCATGCGCATCCCAAAAAACCTGCGCATGCGCATCCCAAAAAACCTGCGCATGCGCATCCCACAAAACCTGCGCATGCGCATCCCACAAAACTTCGCACGTGTTTTTACTCGACTAGCCTGCGGGATGCATCCTCTCGCACGTGTTTTTACTCGACTAGCCTCCGGGAAGCATCCTCTCGCACGTGTTTTTACTCGACTAGCCTGCGGGAAGCATCCTATCGCACGTGTTTTTACTCGACTAGTCTGCGGGATGCATCCTCTCGCACGTGTTTTTGCTCGACTAGCCTGCAGGATGCATCCTCTCGCACGTGTTTTTGCTCGACTAGCCTGCGGGATGCATCCTCTCGCACGTGTTTTTGCTCGACTAGCCTGCGGGATGCATCCTCTCGCACGTGTTTTTGTTCGACTAGCCTGCGGGATGCATCCTCTCGCACATGTTTTTGCTCGACTAGCCATGCGCATCCCAAAAAACCTGCGCATGCGCATCCCACAAAACCTCGCACGTGTTTTTACTCGACTAGCCTGCGGGATGCATCCTCTCGCACGTGTTTTTACTCGAGTAGCCTGCGGGATGCATCCTCTCGCACGTGTTTTTACTCGACTAGCCTGCGGGATGCATCCTCTCGCACGTGTTTTTGCTCGACTAGCCTGCGGGATGCATCCTCTCGCACGTGTTTTTGCTCGACTAGCCTGCGGGATGCATCCTCTCGCACGTGTTTTTGCTCGACTAGCCTGCGGGATGCATCCTCTCGCACGTGTTTTTACTCGACTAGCCATGCGCATCCCAAAAAACCTGCGCATGCGCATCCCAAAAAACCTGCGCATGCGCATCCCACAAAACCTGCGCATGCGCATCCCACAAAACTTCGCACGTGTTTTTACTCGACTAGCCTGCGGGATGCATCCTCTCGCACGTGTTTTTACTCGACTAGCCTGCGGGATGCATCCTCTCGCACGTGTTTTTGCTCGACTAGCCTGCGGGATTCATCCTCTCGCACGTGTTTTTACTCGACTAGCCTGCGGGATGCATCCTCTCGCACGTGTTTTTGCTCGACTAGCCTGCGGGATGCATCCTCTCGCACGTGTTTTTACTCGACTAGCCAGCGGGATGCATCCTCTCGCACGTGTTTTTGCTCGACTAGCCTGCGGGATGCATCCTCTCGCACGTGTATTTGCTCGACTAGTCTGCGGGATGCATCCTCACGCACGTGTTTGTGCTCGACTAGCCTGCGGGATGCATCCTCTCGCACGTGTTTTTACTTGACTAGCCTGCGGGATGCATCCTCTCGCACGTGTTTTTGCTCGACTAGCCTGCGGGATGCATCCTCTCGCACGTGTTTTTGCTCGACTAGCCTGCGGGATGCATCCTCTCGCACGTGTTTTTACTCGACTAGCCTGCGGGATGCATCCTGTCGCACGTGTTTTTACTCGACTAGCCATGGGCATCCCAAAAAACCTGCGCATGCGCATCCCACAAAACCTGCGCATGCGCATCCCACAAAACCTCGCACGTGTTTTTACTCGACTAGCCTGCGGGATACATCCTCTCGCACGTGTTTTTACTCGACTAGCCTGCGGGATGCATCCTCTCGCACGTGTTTTTGCTCGACTAGCCTGCGGGATGCATCCTCTCGCACGTGTTTGTGCTCGACTAGCCTGCGGGATGCATCCTCTCGCACGTGTTTTTACTCGACTAGCCTGCGGGATGCATCCTCTCGCACGTGTTTTTGCTCGACTAGCCTGCGGGATGCATCCTCTCGCACGTGTTTTTGCTCGACTAGCCTGCGGGATGCATCCTCTCGCACGTGTTTTTACTCGACTACCCTGCGGGATGCATCCTCTCGCACGTGTTTATGCTCGACTAGCCATGCGCATCCCAAAAAGCCTGCGCATGCGCATCCCACAAAACCTCGCACGTGTTTTTACTCGACTAGCCTGCAGGATGCATCCTCTCGCACGTGTTTTTACTCGACTAGCCTGCGGGATGCATCCTCTCGCACGTGTTTTTGCTCGACTAGCCTGCGGGATGCATCCTCTCGCACGTGTTTTTGCTCGACTAACCATGCGCATCCCAAAAAACCTGCGCATGCGCATCCCAAAAAACCTGCGCATGCGCGTCCCACAAAACCTGCGCATGCGCATCCCACAAAACCTCGCACGTGTTTGTGCTCGACTAGACTGCGGGATGCATCCTTTCGCACGTGTTTTTACTCGACTAGCCTGCGGGATGCATCCTCTCGCACCTGTTTTTGCTCGACTAGCCTGCGGGATGCATCCTCTCGCACGTGTTTGTGCTCGACTAGCCTGCGGGATGCATCCTCTCGCACCTGTTTTTACTCGACTAGCCTGCGGGATGCATCCTCTCGCACGTGTTTTTGCTCGACTAGCCTGCGGGATTCATCCTCTCGCACGTGTTTTTACTCGACTAGCCTGCGGGATGCATCCTCTCGCACGTGTTTTTGCTACACTAGCCTGCAGGATTCATCCTCTCGCACGTGTTTTTACTCGACTAGCCTGCGGGATGCATCCACTCGCACGTGTTCTTGCTCGACTAGCCTGCGGGATGCATCCTCTCGCACGTGTTTTTGCTCGACTAGCCTGCGGGATGCATCCTCTCGCACGTGTTTTTGCTCGACTAGCCTGCGGGACGCATCCTCTCGCACGTGTTTTTACTCGACTAGCCTGCGGGATGCATCCTCTCGCACGTGTTTTTACTCGACTAGCCTGCGGGAACCATCCTCTCGCACGTGTTTTTACTCGACTAGTCTGCGGGATGCATCCTCTCGCACGTGTTTTTGCTCGACTAGCCTGCGGGATGCATCCTCTCGCACGTGTTTTTGCTCGACTAGCCTGCGGGATGCATCCTCTCGCACGTGTATTTGCTCGACTAGCCTGCGGGATGCATCCTCTCGCACGTGTTTGTGCTCGACTAGCCTGCGGGATGCATCCTCTCGCACGTGTTTTTACTTGACTAGCCTGCGGGATGCATCCTCTCGCACGTGTTTTTGCTCGACTAGCCTGCGGGATGCATCCTCTCGCACGTGTTTTTGCTCGACTAGCCTGTGGGATGCATCCTCTCGCACGTGTTTTTACTCGACTAGCCATGCGCATCCCAAAAAACCTGCGCATGCGCATCCCAAAAAACCTGCGCATGCGCATCCCACAAAACCTGCGCATGCGCATCCCACAAAACTTCGCACGTGTTTTTACTCGACTAGCCTGCGGGATGCATCCTCTCGCACGTGTTTTTACTCGACTAGCCTCCGGGAAGCATCCTCTCGCACGTGTTTTTACTCGACTAGCCTGCGGGAAGCATCCTCTCGCACGTGTTTTTACTCGACTAGTCTGCGGGATGCATCCTCTCGCACGTGTTTTTGCTCGACTAGCCTGCGGGATGCATCCTCACGCACGTGTTTTTGCTCGACTAGCCTGCGGGATGCATCCTCTCGCACGTGTTTTTGCTCGACTAGCCTGCGGGATGCATCCTCTCGCACGTGTTTTTACTCGACTACCCTGCGGGATGCATCCTCTCGCACGTGTTTATGCTCGACTAGCCATGCGCATCCCAAAAAGCCTGCGCATGCGCATCCCACAAAACCTCGCACGTGTTTTTACTCGACTAGCCTGCAGGATGCATCCTCTCGCACGTGTTTTTACTCGACTAGCCTGCGGGATGCATCCTCTCGCACGTGTTTTTGCTCGACTAGCCTGCGGGATGCATCCTCTCGCACGTGTTTTTGCTCGACTAACCATGCGCATCCCAAAAAACCTGCGCATGCGCATCCCAAAAAACCTGCGCATGCGCGTCCCACAAAACCTGCGCATGCGCATCCCACAAAACCTCGCACGTGTTTGTGCTCGACTAGACTGCGGGATGCATCCTTTCGCACGTGTTTTTACTCGACTAGCCTGCGGGATCCATCCTCTCGCACGTGTTTTTACTTGACTAGCCTGCGGGATGCATCCTCTCGCACCTGTTTTTGCTCGACTAGCCTGCGGGATGCATCCTCTCGCACGTGTTTGTGCTCGACTAGCCTGCGGGATGCATCCTCTCGCACCTGTTTTTACTCGACTAGCCTGCGGGATGCATCCTCTCGCACGTGTTTTTACTCGACTAGTCTGCGGGATGCATCCTCTCGCACGTGTTTTTGCTCGACTAGCCTGCGGGATGCATCCTCACGCACGTGTTTTTGCTCGACTACCCTGCGGGATGCATCCTCTCGCACGTGTTTATGCTCGACTAGCCATGCGCATCCCAAAAAGCCTGCGCATGCGCATCCCACAAAACCTCGCACGTGTTTTTACTCGACTAGCCTGCAGGATGCATCCTCTCGCACGTGTTTTTACTCGACTAGCCTGCGGGATGCATCCTCTCGCACGTGTTTTTGCTCGACTAGCCTGCGGGATGCATCCTCTCGCACGTGTTTTTGCTCGACTAACCATGCGCATCCCAAAAAACCTGCGCATGCGCATCCCAAAAAACCTGCGCATGCGCGTCCCACAAAACCTGCGCATGCGCATCCCACAAAACCTCGCACGTGTTTGTGCTCGACTAGACTGCGGGATGCATCCTTTCGCACGTGTTTTTACTCGACTAGCCTGCGGGATGCATCCTCTCGCACCTGTTTTTGCTCGACTAGCCTGCGGGATGCATCCTCTCGCACGTGTTTGTGCTCGACTAGCCTGCGGGATGCATCCTCTCGCACCTGTTTTTACTCGACTAGCCTGCGGGATGCATCCTCTCGCACGTGTTTTTGCTCGACTAGCCTGCGGGATTCATCCTCTCGCACGTGTTTTTACTCGACTAGCCTGCGGGATGCATCCTCTCGCACGTGTTTTTGCTCCACTAGCCTGCAGGATTCATCCTCTCGCACGTGTTTTTACTCGACTAGCCTGCGGGATGCATCCTCTCGCACGTGTTTTTGCTCGACTAGCCTGCGGGATGCATCCTCCCGCACGTGTTTTTACTCGACTAGCCTGCGGGATGCATCCTCTCGCACGTGTTTTTGCTCGACTAGCCTGCGGGATGCATCCTCTCGCACGTGTTTTTGCTCGACTAGCCTGCGGGATGCATCCTCTCGCACGTGTTTTTGCTCGACTAGCCTGCGGGACGCATCCTCTCGCACGTGTTTTTACTCGACTAGCCTGCGGGATGCATCCTCTCGCACGTGTTTTTACTCGACTAGCCTGCGGGAAGCATCCTCTTGCACGTGTTTTTACTCGACTAGCCTGCGGGATGCATCCTCTCGCACGTGTTTTTACTCGACTAGCCTCCGGGAAGCATCCTCTCGCACGTGTTTTTACTCGACTAGCCTGCGGGAAGCATCCTCTCGCACGTGTTTTTACTCGACTTGTCTGCGGGATGCATCCTCTCGCACGTGTTTTTGCTCGACTAGCCTGCGGGATGCATCCTCTCGCACGTGTTTTTGCTCGACTAGCCTGCGGGATGCATCCTCTCGCACGTGTTTTTGCTCGACTAGCCTGCGGGATGCATCCTCTCGCACGTGTTTTTGCTCGACTAGCCATGCGCATCCCAAAAAACCTGCGCATGCGCATCCCACAAAACCTCGCACGTGTTTTTGTTCGACTAGCCTGCGGGATGCATCCTCTCGCACATGTTTTTGCTCGACTAGCCATGCGCATCCCAAAAAACCTGCGCATGCGCATCCCACAAAACCTCGCACGTGTTTTTACTCGACTAGCCTGCGGGATGCATCCTCTCGCACGTGTTTTTACTCGAGTAGCCTGCGGGATGCATCCTCTCGCACGTGTTTTTACTCGACTAGCCTGCGGGATGCATCCTCTCGCACGTGTTTTTGCTCGACTAGCCTGCGGGATGCATCCTCTCGCACGTGTTTTTGCTCGACTAGCCTGCGGGATGCATCCTCTCGCACGTGTTTTTGCTCGACTAGCCTGCGGGATGCATCCTCTCGCACCTGTTTTTACTCGACTAGCCTGCGGGATGCATCCTCTCGCACGTGTTTTTGCTCGACTAGCCTGCGGGATTCATCCTCTCGCACGTGTTTTTACTCGACTAGCCTGCGGGATGCATCCTCTCGCACGTGTTTTTGCTCCACTAGCCTGCAGGATTCATCCTCTCGCACGTGTTTTTACTCGACTAGCCTGCGGGATGCATCCTCTCGCACGTGTTTTTGCTCGACTAGCCTGCGGGATGCATCCTCCCGCACGTGTTTTTACTCGACTAGCCTGCGGGATGCATCCTCTCGCACGTGTTTTTGCTCGACTAGCCTGCGGGATGCATCCTCTCGCACGTGTTTTTGCTCGACTAGCCTGCGGGATGCATCCTCTCGCACGTGTTTTTGCTCGACTAGCCTGCGGGATTCATCCTCTCGCACGTGTTTTTACTCGACTAGCCTGCGGGATGCATCCTCTCGCACGTGTTTTTGCTCGACTAGCCTGCGGGATGCATCCTCTCGCACGTGTTTTTACTCGACTAGCCAGCGGGATGCATCCTCTCGCACGTGTTTTTACTCGACTAGCCTGCGGGATGCATCCTCTCGCACGTGTTTTTACTTGACTAGCCTGCGGGATGCATCCTCTCGCACGTGTTTTTACTCGACTAGCCTGCGGGATGCATCCTCTCGCACGTGTTTTTACTTGACTAGCCTGCGGGATGCATCCTCTCGCACGTGTTTTTGCTCGACTAGCCTGCGGGATGCATCCTCTCGCACGTGTTTTTGCTCGACTAGCCTGCGGGATGCATCCTCTCGCACGTGTTTTTGCTCGACTAGCCTGCGGGATGCATCCTCTCGCACGTGTTTTTACTTGACTAGCCTGCGGGATGCATCCTCTCGCACGTGTTTTTGCTCGACTACCCTGCGGGATGCATCCTCTCGCACGTGTTTTTGCTCGACTAGCCTGTGGGATGCATCCTCTCGCACGTGTTTTTACTCGACTAGCCATGCGCATCCCAAAAAACCTGCGCATGCGCATCCCAAAAAACCTGCGCATGCGCATCCCACAAAACCTGCGCATGCGCATCCCACAAAACTTCGCACGTGTTTTTACTCGACTAGCCTGCGGGATGCATCCTCTCGCACGTGTTTTTACTCGACTAGCCTCCGGGAAGCATCCTCTCGCACGTGTTTTTACTCGACTAGCCTGCGGGAAGCATCCTATCGCACGTGTTTTTACTCGACTAGTCTGCGGGATGCATCCTCTCGCACGTGTTTTTGCTCGACTAGCCTGCAGGATGCATCCTCTCGCACGTGTTTTTGCTCGACTAGCCTGCGGGATGCATCCTCTCGCACGTGTTTTTGCTCGACTAGCCTGCGGGATGCATCCTCTCGCACGTGTTTTTGTTCGACTAGCCTGCGGGATGCATCCTCTCGCACATGTTTTTGCTCGACTAGCCATGCGCATCCCAAAAAACCTGCGCATGCGCATCCCACAAAACCTCGCACGTGTTTTTACTCGACTAGCCTGCGGGATGCATCCTCTCGCACGTGTTTTTACTCGAGTAGCCTGCGGGATGCATCCTCTCGCACGTGTTTTTACTCGACTAGCCTGCGGGATGCATCCTCTCGCACGTGTTTTTGCTCGACTAGCCTGCGGGATGCATCCTCTCGCACGTGTTTTTGCTCGACTAGCCTGCGGGATGCATCCTCTCGCACGTGTTTTTGCTCGACTAGCCTGCGGGATGCATCCTCTCGCACGTGTTTTTACTCGACTAGCCATGCGCATCCCAAAAAACCTGCGCATGCGCATCCCAAAAAACCTGCGCATGCGCATCCCACAAAACCTGCGCATGCGCATCCCACAAAACTTCGCACGTGTTTTTACTCGACTAGCCTGCGGGATGCATCCTCTCGCACGTGTTTTTACTCGACTAGCCTGCGGGATGCATCCTCTCGCACGTGTTTTTGCTCGACTAGCCTGCGGGATTCATCCTCTCGCACGTGTTTTTACTCGACTAGCCTGCGGGATGCATCCTCTCGCACGTGTTTTTGCTCGACTAGCCTGCGGGATGCATCCTCTCGCACGTGTTTTTACTCGACTAGCCAGCGGGATGCATCCTCTCGCACGTGTTTTTGCTCGACTAGCCTGCGGGATGCATCCTCTCGCACGTGTATTTGCTCGACTAGTCTGCGGGATGCATCCTCACGCACGTGTTTGTGCTCGACTAGCCTGCGGGATGCATCCTCTCGCACGTGTTTTTACTTGACTAGCCTGCGGGATGCATCCTCTCGCACGTGTTTTTGCTCGACTAGCCTGCGGGATGCATCCTCTCGCACGTGTTTTTGCTCGACTAGCCTGCGGGATGCATCCTCTCGCACGTGTTTTTACTCGACTAGCCTGCGGGATGCATCCTGTCGCACGTGTTTTTACTCGACTAGCCATGGGCATCCCAAAAAACCTGCGCATGCGCATCCCACAAAACCTGCGCATGCGCATCCCACAAAACCTCGCACGTGTTTTTACTCGACTAGCCTGCGGGATACATCCTCTCGCACGTGTTTTTACTCGACTAGCCTGCGGGATGCATCCTCTCGCACGTGTTTTTGCTCGACTAGCCTGCGGGATGCATCCTCTCGCACGTGTTTGTGCTCGACTAGCCTGCGGGATGCATCCTCTCGCACGTGTTTTTACTCGACTAGCCTGCGGGATGCATCCTCTCGCACGTGTTTTTGCTCGACTAGCCTGCGGGATGCATCCTCTCGCATGTGTTTTTGCTCGACTAGCCTGCGGGATGCATCCTCTCGCACGTGTTTTTACTCGACTACCCTGCGGGATGCATCCTCTCGCACGTGTTTATGCTCGACTAGCCATGCGCATCCCAAAAAGCCTGCGCATGCGCATCCCACAAAACCTCGCACGTGTTTTTACTCGACTAGCCTGCAGGATGCATCCTCTCGCACGTGTTTTTACTCGACTAGCCTGCGGGATGCATCCTCTCGCACGTGTTTTTGCTCGACTAGCCTGCGGGATGCATCCTCTCGCACGTGTTTTTGCTCGACTAACCATGCGCATCCCAAAAAACCTGCGCATGCGCATCCCAAAAAACCTGCGCATGCGCGTCCCACAAAACCTGCGCATGCGCATCCCACAAAACCTCGCACGTGTTTGTGCTCGACTAGACTGCGGGATGCATCCTTTCGCACGTGTTTTTACTCGACTAGCCTGCGGGATGCATCCTCTCGCACCTGTTTTTGCTCGACTAGCCTGCGGGATGCATCCTCTCGCACGTGTTTTTACTCGACTAGCCTGCGGGATGCATCCTCTCGCACGTGTTTTTACTCGACTAGCCTGCGGGAAGCATCCTCTTGCACGTGTTTTTACTCGACTAGCCTGCGGGATGCATCCTCTCGCACGTGTTTTTACTCGACTAGCCTCCGGGAAGCATCCTCTCGCACGTGTTTTTACTCGACTAGCCTGCGGGAAGCATCCTCTCGCACGTGTTTTTACTCGACTTGTCTGCGGGATGCATCCTCTCGCACGTGTTTTTGCTCGACTAGCCTGCGGGATGCATCCTCTCGCACGTGTTTTTGCTCGACTAGCCTGCGGGATGCATCCTCTCGCACGTGTTTTTGCTCGACTAGCCTGCGGGATGCATCCTCTCGCACGTGTTTTTGCTCGACTAGCCTGCGGGATGCATCCTCTCGCACGTGTTTTTGCTCGACTAGCCATGCGCATCCCAAAAAACCTGCGCATGCGCATCCCACAAAACCTCGCACGTGTTTTTGTTCGACTAGCCTGCGGGATGCATCCTCTCGCACATGTTTTTGCTCGACTAGCCATGCGCATCCCAAAAAACCTGCGCATGCGCATCCCACAAAACCTCGCACGTGTTTTTACTCGACTAGCCTGCGGGATGCATCCTCTCGCACGTGTTTTTACTCGAGTAGCCTGCGGGATGCATCCTCTCGCACGTGTTTTTACTCGACTAGCCTGCGGGATGCATCCTCTCGCACGTGTTTTTGCTCGACTAGCCTGCGGGATGCATCCTCTCGCACGTGTTTTTGCTCGACTAGCCTGCGGGATGCATCCTCTCGCACGTGTTTTTGCTCGACTAGCCTGCGGGATGCATCCTCTCGCACCTGTTTTTACTCGACTAGCCTGCGGGATGCATCCTCTCGCACGTGTTTTTGCTCGACTAGCCTGCGGGATTCATCCTCTCGCACGTGTTTTTACTCGACTAGCCTGCGGGATGCATCCTCTCGCACGTGTTTTTGCTCCACTAGCCTGCAGGATTCATCCTCTCGCACGTGTTTTTACTCGACTAGCCTGCGGGATGCATCCTCTCGCACGTGTTTTTGCTCGACTAGCCTGCGGGATGCATCCTCCCGCACGTGTTTTTACTCGACTAGCCTGCGGGATGCATCCTCTCGCACGTGTTTTTGCTCGACTAGCCTGCGGGATGCATCCTCTCGCACGTGTTTTTGCTCGACTAGCCTGCGGGATGCATCCTCTCGCACGTGTTTTTGCTCGACTAGCCTGCGGGATTCATCCTCTCGCACGTGTTTTTACTCGACTAGCCTGCGGGATGCATCCTCTCGCACGTGTTTTTGCTCGACTAGCCTGCGGGATGCATCCTCTCGCACGTGTTTTTACTCGACTAGCCAGCGGGATGCATCCTCTCGCACGTGTTTTTACTCGACTAGCCTGCGGGATGCATCCTCTCGCACGTGTTTTTACTTGACTAGCCTGCGGGATGCATCCTCTCGCACGTGTTTTTACTCGACTAGCCTGCGGGATGCATCCTCTCGCACGTGTTTTTACTTGACTAGCCTGCGGGATGCATCCTCTCGCACGTGTTTTTGCTCGACTAGCCTGCGGGATGCATCCTCTCGCACGTGTTTTTGCTCGACTAGCCTGCGGGATGCATCCTCTCGCACGTGTTTTTGCTCGACTAGCCTGCGGGATGCATCCTCTCGCACGTGTTTTTACTTGACTAGCCTGCGGGATGCATCCTCTCGCACGTGTTTTTGCTCGACTACCCTGCGGGATGCATCCTCTCGCACGTGTTTTTGCTCGACTAGCCTGTGGGATGCATCCTCTCGCACGTGTTTTTACTCGACTAGCCATGCGCATCCCAAAAAACCTGCGCATGCGCATCCCAAAAAACCTGCGCATGCGCATCCCACAAAACCTGCGCATGCGCATCCCACAAAACTTCGCACGTGTTTTTACTCGACTAGCCTGCGGGATGCATCCTCTCGCACGTGTTTTTACTCGACTAGCCTCCGGGAAGCATCCTCTCGCACGTGTTTTTACTCGACTAGCCTGCGGGAAGCATCCTATCGCACGTGTTTTTACTCGACTAGTCTGCGGGATGCATCCTCTCGCACGTGTTTTTGCTCGACTAGCCTGCAGGATGCATCCTCTCGCACGTGTTTTTGCTCGACTAGCCTGCGGGATGCATCCTCTCGCACGTGTTTTTGCTCGACTAGCCTGCGGGATGCATCCTCTCGCACGTGTTTTTGTTCGACTAGCCTGCGGGATGCATCCTCTCGCACATGTTTTTGCTCGACTAGCCATGCGCATCCCAAAAAACCTGCGCATGCGCATCCCACAAAACCTCGCACGTGTTTTTACTCGACTAGCCTGCGGGATGCATCCTCTCGCACGTGTTTTTACTCGAGTAGCCTGCGGGATGCATCCTCTCGCACGTGTTTTTACTCGACTAGCCTGCGGGATGCATCCTCTCGCACGTGTTTTTGCTCGACTAGCCTGCGGGATGCATCCTCTCGCACGTGTTTTTGCTCGACTAGCCTGCGGGATGCATCCTCTCGCACGTGTTTTTGCTCGACTAGCCTGCGGGATGCATCCTCTCGCACGTGTTTTTACTCGACTAGCCATGCGCATCCCAAAAAACCTGCGCATGCGCATCCCAAAAAACCTGCGCATGCGCATCCCACAAAACCTGCGCATGCGCATCCCACAAAACTTCGCACGTGTTTTTACTCGACTAGCCTGCGGGATGCATCCTCTCGCACGTGTTTTTACTCGACTAGCCTGCGGGATGCATCCTCTCGCACGTGTTTTTGCTCGACTAGCCTGCGGGATTCATCCTCTCGCACGTGTTTTTACTCGACTAGCCTGCGGGATGCATCCTCTCGCACGTGTTTTTGCTCGACTAGCCTGCGGGATGCATCCTCTCGCACGTGTTTTTACTCGACTAGCCAGCGGGATGCATCCTCTCGCACGTGTTTTTGCTCGACTAGCCTGCGGGATGCATCCTCTCGCACGTGTATTTGCTCGACTAGTCTGCGGGATGCATCCTCACGCACGTGTTTGTGCTCGACTAGCCTGCGGGATGCATCCTCTCGCACGTGTTTTTACTTGACTAGCCTGCGGGATGCATCCTCTCGCACGTGTTTTTGCTCGACTAGCCTGCGGGATGCATCCTCTCGCACGTGTTTTTGCTCGACTAGCCTGCGGGATGCATCCTCTCGCACGTGTTTTTACTCGACTAGCCTGCGGGATGCATCCTGTCGCACGTGTTTTTACTCGACTAGCCATGGGCATCCCAAAAAACCTGCGCATGCGCATCCCACAAAACCTGCGCATGCGCATCCCACAAAACCTCGCACGTGTTTTTACTCGACTAGCCTGCGGGATACATCCTCTCGCACGTGTTTTTACTCGACTAGCCTGCGGGATGCATCCTCTCGCACGTGTTTTTGCTCGACTAGCCTGCGGGATGCATCCTCTCGCACGTGTTTGTGCTCGACTAGCCTGCGGGATGCATCCTCTCGCACGTGTTTTTACTCGACTAGCCTGCGGGATGCATCCTCTCGCACGTGTTTTTGCTCGACTAGCCTGCGGGATGCATCCTCTCGCATGTGTTTTTGCTCGACTAGCCTGCGGGATGCATCCTCTCGCACGTGTTTTTACTCGACTACCCTGCGGGATGCATCCTCTCGCACGTGTTTATGCTCGACTAGCCATGCGCATCCCAAAAAGCCTGCGCATGCGCATCCCACAAAACCTCGCACGTGTTTTTACTCGACTAGCCTGCAGGATGCATCCTCTCGCACGTGTTTTTACTCGACTAGCCTGCGGGATGCATCCTCTCGCACGTGTTTTTGCTCGACTAGCCTGCGGGATGCATCCTCTCGCACGTGTTTTTGCTCGACTAACCATGCGCATCCCAAAAAACCTGCGCATGCGCATCCCAAAAAACCTGCGCATGCGCGTCCCACAAAACCTGCGCATGCGCATCCCACAAAACCTCGCACGTGTTTGTGCTCGACTAGACTGCGGGATGCATCCTTTCGCACGTGTTTTTACTCGACTAGCCTGCGGGATGCATCCTCTCGCACCTGTTTTTGCTCGACTAGCCTGCGGGATGCATCCTCTCGCACGTGTTTGTGCTCGACTAGCCTGCGGGATGCATCCTCTCGCACCTGTTTTTACTCGACTAGCCTGCGGGATGCATCCTCTCGCACGTGTTTTTGCTCGACTAGCCTGCGGGATTCATCCTCTCGCACGTGTTTTTACTCGACTAGCCTGCGGGATGCATCCTCTCGCACGTGTTTTTGCTCCACTAGCCTGCAGGATTCATCCTCTCGCACGTGTTTTTACTCGACTAGCCTGCGGGATGCATCCTCTCGCACGTGTTCTTGCTCGACTAGCCTGCGGGATGCATCCTCTCGCACGTGTTTTTGCTCGACTAGCCTGCGGGATGCATCCTCTCGCACGTGTTTTTGCTCGACTAGCCTGCGGGACGCATCCTCTCGCACGTGTTTTTACTCGACTAGCCTGCGGGATGCATCCTCTCGCACGTGTTTTTACTCGACTAGCCTGCGGGAACCATCCTCTCGCACGTGTTTTTACTCGACTAGTCTGCGGGATGCATCCTCTCGCACGTGTTTTTGCTCGACTAGCCTGCGGGATGCATCCTCTCGCACGTGTTTTTGCTCGACTAGCCTGCGGGATGCATCCTCTCGCACGTGTATTTGCTCGACTAGCCTGCGGGATGCATCCTCTCGCACGTGTTTGTGCTCGACCAGCCTGCGGGATGCATCCTCTCGCACGTGTTTTTACTTGACTAGCCTGCGGGATGCATCCTCTCGCACGTGTTTTTGCTCGACTAGCCTGCGGGATGCATCCTCTCGCACGTGTTTTTGCTCGACTAGCCTGTGGGATGCATCCTCTCGCACGTGTTTTTACTCGACTAGCCATGCGCATCCCAAAAAACCTGCGCATGCGCATCCCAAAAAACCTGCGCATGCGCATCCCACAAAACCTGCGCATGCGCATCCCACAAAACTTCGCACGTGTTTTTACTCGACTAGCCTGCGGGATGCATCCTCTCGCACGTGTTTTTACTCGACTAGCCTCCGGGAAGCATCCTCTC
This sequence comes from Lasioglossum baleicum, assembly GCF_051020765.1. Classification (NCBI taxonomy): domain Eukaryota; kingdom Metazoa; phylum Arthropoda; class Insecta; order Hymenoptera; family Halictidae; genus Lasioglossum; species Lasioglossum baleicum. Next base: position 144,262 of record NW_027469318.1, on the reverse strand, counting down.
GCACGTGTTTTTACTCGACTAGCCTGCGGGAAGCATCCTCTCGCACGTGTTTTTACTCGACTAGTCTGCGGGATGCATCCTCTCGCACGTGTTTTTGCTCGACTAGCCTGCGGGATGCATCCTCACGCACGTGTTTTTGCTCGACTAGCCTGCGGGATGCATCCTCTCGCACGTGTTTTTGCTCGACTAGCCTGCGGGATGCATCCTCTCGCACGTGTTTTTACTCGACTACCCTGCGGGATGCATCCTCTCGCACGTGTTTATGCTCGACTAGCCATGCGCATCCCAAAAAGCCTGCGCATGCGCATCCCACAAAACCTCGCACGTGTTTTTACTCGACTAGCCTGCAGGATGCATCCTCTCGCATGTGTTTTTACTCGACTAGCCTGCGGGATGCATCCTCTCGCACGTGTTTTTGCTCGACTAGCCTGCGGGATGCATCCTCTCGCACGTGTTTTTGCTCGACTAACCATGCGCATCCCAAAAAACCTGCGCATGCGCATCCCAAAAAACCTGCGCATGCGCGTCCCACAAAACCTGCGCATGCGCATCCCACAAAACCTCGCACGTGTTTGTGCTCGACTAGACTGCGGGATGCATCCTTTCGCACGTGTTTTTACTCGACTAGCCTGCGGGATGCATCCTCTCGCACCTGTTTTTGCTCGACTAGCCTGCGGGATGCATCCTCTCGCACGTGTTTGTGCTCGACTAGCCTGCGGGATGCATCCTCTCGCACCTGTTTTTACTCGACTAGCCTGCGGGATGCATCCTCTCGCACGTGTTTTTGCTCGACTAGCCTGCGGGATTCATCCTCTCGCACGTGTTTTTACTCGACTAGCCTGCGGGATGCATCCTCTCGCACGTGTTTTTGCTCCACTAGCCTGCAGGATTCATCCTCTCGCACGTGTTTTTACTCGACTAGCCTGCGGGATGCATCCTCTCGCACGTGTTTTTGCTCGACTAGCCTGCGGGATGCATCCTCCCGCACGTGTTTTTACTCGACTAGCCTGCGGGATGCATCCTCTCGCACGTGTTTTTGCTCGACTAGCCTGCGGGACGCATCCTCTCGCACGTGTTTTTACTCGACTAGCCTGCGGGATGCATCCTCTCGCACGTGTTTTTACTCGACTAGCCTGCGGGAAGCATCCTCTTGCACGTGTTTTTACTCGACTAGCCTGCGGGATGCATCCTCTCGCACGTGTTTTTACTCGACTAGCCTCCGGGAAGCATCCTCTCGCACGTGTTTTTACTCGACTAGCCTGCGGGAAGCATCCTCTCGCACGTGTTTTTACTCGACTTGTCTGCGGGATGCATCCTCTCGCACGTGTTTTTGCTCGACTAGCCTGCGGGATGCATCCTCTCGCACGTGTTTTTGCTCGACTAGCCTGCGGGATGCATCCTCTCGCACGTGTTTTTGCTCGACTAGCCTGCGGGATGCATCCTCTCGCACGTGTTTTTGCTCGACTAGCCTGCGGGATGCATCCTCTCGCACGTGTTTTTGCTCGACTAGCCATGCGCATCCCAAAAAACCTGCGCATGCGCATCCCACAAAACCTCGCACGTGTTTTTACTCGACTAGCCTGCGGGATGCATCCTCTCGCACGTGTTTTTACTCGACTAGCCTGCGGGATGCATCCTCTCGCACGTGTTTTTACTCGACTAGCCATGCGCATCCCAAAAAACCTGCGCATGCGCATCCCAAAAAACCTGCGCATGCGCATCCTAAAAAACCTGCGCATGCGCATCCCACAAAACTTCGCACGTGTTTTTACTCGACTAGCCTGCGGGATGCATCCTCTCGCACGTGTTTTTGCTCGACTAGCCTGCGGGATTCATCCTCTCGCACGTGTTTTTACTCGACTAGCCTGCGGGATGCATCCTCTCGCACGTGTTTTTGCTCGACTAGCCTGCGGGATGCATCCTCTCGCACGTGTTTTTACTCGACTAGCCTGCAGGATTCATCCTCTCGCACGTGTTTTTACTCGACTAGCCTGCGGGATGCATCCTCTCGCACGTGTTTTTGCTCGACTAGCCTGCGGGATGCATCCTCTCGCACGTGTTTTTACTCGACTAGCCTGCGGGATGCATCCTCCCGCACGTGTTTTTACTCGACTAGCCTGCGGGATGCATCCTCTCGCACGTGTTTTTGCTCGACTAGCCTGCGGGATGCATCCTCTCGCACGTGTTTTTGCTCGACTAGCCTGCGGGATGCATCCTCTCGCACGTGTTTTTACTCGACTAGCCAGCGGGATGCATCCTCTCGCACGTGTTTTTACTCGACTAGCCTGCGGGATGCATCCTCTCGCACGTGTTTTTACTTGACTAGCCTGCGGGATGCATCCTCTCGCACGTGTTTTTACTCGACTAGCCTGCGGGATGCATCCTCTCGCACGTGTTTTTACTTGACTAGCCTGCGGGATGCATCCTCTCGCACGTGTTTTTGCTCGACTAGCCTGCGGGATGCATCCTCTCGCACGTGTTTTTGCTCGACTAGCCTGCGGGATGCATCCTCTCGCACGTGTTTTTGCTCGACTAGCCTGCGGGATGCATCCTCTCGCACGTGTTTTTACTTGACTAGCCTGCGGGATGCATCCTCTCGCACGTGTTTTTGCTCGACTACCCTGCGGGATGCATCCTCTCGCACGTGTTTTTGCTCGACTAGCCTGTGGGATGCATCCTCTCGCACGTGTTTTTACTCGACTAGCCATGCGCATCCCAAAAAACCTGCGCATGCGCATCCCAAAAAACCTGCGCATGCGCATCCCACAAAACCTGCGCATGCGCATCCCACAAAACTTCGCACGTGTTTTTACTCGACTAGCCTGCGGGATGCATCCTCTCGCACGTGTTTTTACTCGACTAGCCTCCGGGAAGCATCCTCTCGCACGTGTTTTTACTCGACTAGCCTGCGGGAAGCATCCTATCGCACGTGTTTTTACTCGACTAGTCTGCGGGATGCATCCTCTCGCACGTGTTTTTGCTCGACTAGCCTGCAGGATGCATCCTCTCGCACGTGTTTTTGCTCGACTAGCCTGCGGGATGCATCCTCTCGCACGTGTTTTTGCTCGACTAGCCTGCGGGATGCATCCTCTCGCACGTGTTTTTGTTCGACTAGCCTGCGGGATGCATCCTCTCGCACATGTTTTTGCTCGACTAGCCATGCGCATCCCAAAAAACCTGCGCATGCGCATCCCACAAAACCTCGCACGTGTTTTTACTCGACTAGCCTGCGGGATGCATCCTCTCGCACGTGTTTTTACTCGAGTAGCCTGCGGGATGCATCCTCTCGCACGTGTTTTTACTCGACTAGCCTGCGGGATGCATCCTCTCGCACGTGTTTTTGCTCGACTAGCCTGCGGGATGCATCCTCTCGCACGTGTTTTTGCTCGACTAGCCTGCGGGATGCATCCTCTCGCACGTGTTTTTGCTCGACTAGCCTGCGGGATGCATCCTCTCGCACGTGTTTTTACTCGACTAGCCATGCGCATCCCAAAAAACCTGCGCATGCGCATCCCAAAAAACCTGCGCATGCGCATCCCACAAAACCTGCGCATGCGCATCCCACAAAACTTCGCACGTGTTTTTACTCGACTAGCCTGCGGGATGCATCCTCTCGCACGTGTTTTTACTCGACTAGCCTGCGGGATGCATCCTCTCGCACGTGTTTTTGCTCGACTAGCCTGCGGGATTCATCCTCTCGCACGTGTTTTTACTCGACTAGCCTGCGGGATGCATCCTCTCGCACGTGTTTTTGCTCGACTAGCCTGCGGGATGCATCCTCTCGCACGTGTTTTTACTCGACTAGCCAGCGGGATGCATCCTCTCGCACGTGTTTTTGCTCGACTAGCCTGCGGGATGCATCCTCTCGCACGTGTATTTGCTCGACTAGTCTGCGGGATGCATCCTCACGCACGTGTTTGTGCTCGACTAGCCTGCGGGATGCATCCTCTCGCACGTGTTTTTACTTGACTAGCCTGCGGGATGCATCCTCTCGCACGTGTTTTTGCTCGACTAGCCTGCGGGATGCATCCTCTCGCACGTGTTTTTGCTCGACTAGCCTGCGGGATGCATCCTCTCGCACGTGTTTTTACTCGACTAGCCTGCGGGATGCATCCTGTCGCACGTGTTTTTACTCGACTAGCCATGGGCATCCCAAAAAACCTGCGCATGCGCATCCCACAAAACCTGCGCATGCGCATCCCACAAAACCTCGCACGTGTTTTTACTCGACTAGCCTGCGGGATACATCCTCTCGCACGTGTTTTTACTCGACTAGCCTGCGGGATGCATCCTCTCGCACGTGTTTTTGCTCGACTAGCCTGCGGGATGCATCCTCTCGCACGTGTTTGTGCTCGACTAGCCTGCGGGATGCATCCTCTCGCACGTGTTTTTACTCGACTAGCCTGCGGGATGCATCCTCTCGCACGTGTTTTTGCTCGACTAGCCTGCGGGATGCATCCTCTCGCATGTGTTTTTGCTCGACTAGCCTGCGGGATGCATCCTCTCGCACGTGTTTTTACTCGACTACCCTGCGGGATGCATCCTCTCGCACGTGTTTATGCTCGACTAGCCATGCGCATCCCAAAAAGCCTGCGCATGCGCATCCCACAAAACCTCGCACGTGTTTTTACTCGACTAGCCTGCAGGATGCATCCTCTCGCACGTGTTTTTACTCGACTAGCCTGCGGGATGCATCCTCTCGCACGTGTTTTTGCTCGACTAGCCTGCGGGATGCATCCTCTCGCACGTGTTTTTGCTCGACTAACCATGCGCATCCCAAAAAACCTGCGCATGCGCATCCCAAAAAACCTGCGCATGCGCGTCCCACAAAACCTGCGCATGCGCATCCCACAAAACCTCGCACGTGTTTGTGCTCGACTAGACTGCGGGATGCATCCTTTCGCACGTGTTTTTACTCGACTAGCCTGCGGGATGCATCCTCTCGCACCTGTTTTTGCTCGACTAGCCTGCGGGATGCATCCTCTCGCACGTGTTTGTGCTCGACTAGCCTGCGGGATGCATCCTCTCGCACCTGTTTTTACTCGACTAGCCTGCGGGATGCATCCTCTCGCACGTGTTTTTGCTCGACTAGCCTGCGGGATTCATCCTCTCGCACGTGTTTTTACTCGACTAGCCTGCGGGATGCATCCTCTCGCACGTGTTTTTGCTCCACTAGCCTGCAGGATTCATCCTCTCGCACGTGTTTTTACTCGACTAGCCTGCGGGATGCATCCTCTCGCACGTGTTCTTGCTCGACTAGCCTGCGGGATGCATCCTCTCGCACGTGTTTTTGCTCGACTAGCCTGCGGGATGCATCCTCTCGCACGTGTTTTTGCTCGACTAGCCTGCGGGACGCATCCTCTCGCACGTGTTTTTACTCGACTAGCCTGCGGGATGCATCCTCTCGCACGTGTTTTTACTCGACTAGCCTGCGGGAACCATCCTCTCGCACGTGTTTTTACTCGACTAGTCTGCGGGATGCATCCTCTCGCACGTGTTTTTGCTCGACTAGCCTGCGGGATGCATCCTCTCGCACGTGTTTTTGCTCGACTAGCCTGCGGGATGCATCCTCTCGCACGTGTATTTGCTCGACTAGCCTGCGGGATGCATCCTCTCGCACGTGTTTGTGCTCGACTAGCCTGCGGGATGCATCCTCTCGCACGTGTTTTTACTTGACTAGCCTGCGGGATGCATCCTCTCGCACGTGTTTTTGCTCGACTAGCCTGCGGGATGCATCCTCTCGCACGTGTTTTTGCTCGACTAGCCTGTGGGATGCATCCTCTCGCACGTGTTTTTACTCGACTAGCCATGCGCATCCCAAAAAACCTGCGCATGCGCATCCCAAAAAACCTGCGCATGCGCATCCCACAAAACCTGCGCATGCGCATCCCACAAAACTTCGCACGTGTTTTTACTCGACTAGCCTGCGGGATGCATCCTCTCGCACGTGTTTTTACTCGACTAGCCTCCGGGAAGCATCCTCTCGCACGTGTTTTTACTCGACTAGCCTGCGGGAAGCATCCTCTCGCACGTGTTTTTACTCGACTAGTCTGCGGGATGCATCCTCTCGCACGTGTTTTTGCTCGACTAGCCTGCGGGATGCATCCTCACGCACGTGTTTTTGCTCGACTAGCCTGCGGGATGCATCCTCTCGCACGTGTTTTTGCTCGACTAGCCTGCGGGATGCATCCTCTCGCACGTGTTTTTACTCGACTACCCTGCGGGATGCATCCTCTCGCACGTGTTTATGCTCGACTAGCCATGCGCATCCCAAAAAGCCTGCGCATGCGCATCCCACAAAACCTCGCACGTGTTTTTACTCGACTAGCCTGCAGGATGCATCCTCTCGCACGTGTTTTTACTCGACTAGCCTGCGGGATGCATCCTCTCGCACGTGTTTTTGCTCGACTAGCCTGCGGGATGCATCCTCTCGCACGTGTTTTTGCTCGACTAACCATGCGCATCCCAAAAAACCTGCGCATGCGCATCCCAAAAAACCTGCGCATGCGCGTCCCACAAAACCTGCGCATGCGCATCCCACAAAACCTCGCACGTGTTTGTGCTCGACTAGACTGCGGGATGCATCCTTTCGCACGTGTTTTTACTCGACTAGCCTGCGGGATGCATCCTCTCGCACCTGTTTTTGCTCGACTAGCCTGCGGGATGCATCCTCTCGCACGTGTTTGTGCTCGACTAGCCTGCGGGATGCATCCTCTCGCACCTGTTTTTACTCGACTAGCCTGCGGGATGCATCCTCTCGCACGTGTTTTTGCTCGACTAGCCTGCGGGATTCATCCTCTCGCACGTGTTTTTACTCGACTAGCCTGCGGGATGCATCCTCTCGCACGTGTTTTTGCTCCACTAGCCTGCAGGATTCATCCTCTCGCACGTGTTTTTACTCGACTAGCCTGCGGGATGCATCCTCTCGCACGTGTTTTTGCTCGACTAGCCTGCGGGATGCATCCTCCCGCACGTGTTTTTACTCGACTAGCCTGCGGGATGCATCCTCTCGCACGTGTTTTTGCTCGACTAGCCTGCGGGACGCATCCTCTCGCACGTGTTTTTACTCGACTAGCCTGCGGGATGCATCCTCTCGCACGTGTTTTTACTCGACTAGCCTGCGGGAAGCATCCTCTTGCACGTGTTTTTACTCGACTAGCCTGCGGGATGCATCCTCTCGCACGTGTTTTTACTCGACTAGCCTCCGGGAAGCATCCTCTCGCACGTGTTTTTACTCGACTAGCCTGCGGGAAGCATCCTCTCGCACGTGTTTTTACTCGACTTGTCTGCGGGATGCATCCTCTCGCACGTGTTTTTGCTCGACTAGCCTGCGGGATGCATCCTCTCGCACGTGTTTTTGCTCGACTAGCCTGCGGGATGCATCCTCTCGCACGTGTTTTTGCTCGACTAGCCTGCGGGATGCATCCTCTCGCACGTGTTTTTGCTCGACTAGCCTGCGGGATGCATCCTCTCGCACGTGTTTTTGCTCGACTAGCCATGCGCATCCCAAAAAACCTGCGCATGCGCATCCCACAAAACCTCGCACGTGTTTTTACTCGACTAGCCTGCGGGATGCATCCTCTCGCACGTGTTTTTACTCGACTAGCCTGCGGGATGCATCCTCTCGCACGTGTTTTTACTCGACTAGCCATGCGCATCCCAAAAAACCTGCGCATGCGCATCCCAAAAAACCTGCGCATGCGCATCCTAAAAAACCTGCGCATGCGCATCCCACAAAACTTCGCACGTGTTTTTACTCGACTAGCCTGCGGGATGCATCCTCTCGCACGTGTTTTTGCTCGACTAGCCTGCGGGATTCATCCTCTCGCACGTGTTTTTACTCGACTAGCCTGCGGGATGCATCCTCTCGCACGTGTTTTTGCTCGACTAGCCTGCGGGATGCATCCTCTCGCACGTGTTTTTACTCGACTAGCCTGCAGGATTCATCCTCTCGCACGTGTTTTTACTCGACTAGCCTGCGGGATGCATCCTCTCGCACGTGTTTTTGCTCGACTAGCCTGCGGGATGCATCCTCTCGCACGTGTTTTTACTCGACTAGCCTGCGGGATGCATCCTCCCGCACGTGTTTTTACTCGACTAGCCTGCGGGATGCATCCTCTCGCACGTGTTTTTGCTCGACTAGCCTGCGGGATGCATCCTCTCGCACGTGTTTTTGCTCGACTAGCCTGCGGGATGCATCCTCTCGCACGTGTTTTTGCTCGACTAGCCTGCGGGACGCATCCTCTCGCACGTGTTTTTACTCGACTAGCCTGCGGGATGCATCCTCTCGCACGTGTTTTTACTCGACTAGCCTGCGGGAAGCATCCTCTTGCACGTGTTTTTACTCGACTAGCCTGCGGGATGCATCCTCTCGCACGTGTTTTTACTCGACTAGCCTGCGGGAAGCATCCTCTCGCACGTGTTTTTACTCGACTAGCCTGCGGGATGCATCCTCTCGCACGTGTTTTTGCACGACTAGCCATGCGCATCCCACAAAACCTCGCACGTGTTTTTACTCGACTAGCCTGCGGGATGCATCCTCTCGCACGTGTTTTTACTCGACTAGCCTGCGGGATGCATCCTCTCGCACGTGTTTTTACTCGACTAGCCTGCGGGATGCATCCTCCCGCACGTGTTTTTACTCGACTAGCCTGCGGGATACATCCTCTCGCACGTGTTTTTGGTCGACTAGCCTGCGGGATGCATCCTCTCCCACGTGTTTTTGCTCGACTAGCCTGCGGGATGCATCCTCTCGCACGTGTTTTTGCTCGACTAGCCTGCGGGACGCATCCTCTCGCACGTGTTTTTACTCGACTAGCCTGCGGGATGCATCCTCTCGCACGTGTTTTTACTCGACTAGCCTGCGGGAAGCATCCTCTTGCACGTGTTTTTACTCGACTAGCCTGCGGGATGCATCCTCTCGCACGTGTTTTTACTCGACTAGCCAGCGGGATGCATCCTCTCGCACGTGTTTTTACTCGACTAGCCTGCGGGAAGCATCCTCTTGCACGTGTTTTTACTCGACTAGCCTGCGGGATGCATCCTTTCGCACGTGTTTTTACTCGACTAGCCTGCGGGATGCATCCTCTCGCACGTGTTTTTGCTCGACTAGCCTGCGGGATGCATCCTCTCGCACGTGTTTTTGCTCGACTAGCCTGCGGGATGCATCCTCTCGCACGTGTTTTTACTCGACTAGCCTGCAGGATTCATCCTCTCGCACGTGTTTTTACTCGACTAGCGTGCGGGATGCATCCTCTCGCACGTGTTTTTGCTCGACTAGCCTGCGGGATGCATCCTCTCGCACGTGTTTTTACTCGACTAGCCTGCGGGATGCATCCTCCCGCACGTGTTTTTACTCGACTAGCCTGCGGGATGCATCCTCTCGCACGTGTTCTTGCTCGACTAGCCTGCGGGATGAATCCTCTCGCACGTGTTTTTGCTCGACTAGCCTGCGGGATGCATCCTCTCGCACGTGTTTTTGCTCGACTAGCCTGCGGGACGCATCCTCTCGCACGTGTTTTTACTCGACTAGCCTGCGGGATGCATCCTCTCGCACGTGTTTTTACTCGACTAGCCTGCGGGAAGCATCCTCTTGCACGTGTTTTTACTCGACTAGCCTGCGGGATGCATCCTCTCGCACGTGTTTTTACTCGACTAGCCTGCGGGAAGCATCCTCTCGCACGTGTTTTTACTCGACTAGCCTGCGGGAAGCATCCTCTCGCACGTGTTTTTACTCGACTAGTCTGCGGGATGCATCCTCTCGCACGTGATTTTGCTCGACTAGCCTGCGGGATGCATCCTCTCGCACGTGTTTTTGCTCGACTAGCCTGCGGGATGCATCCTCTCGCACGTGTTTTTGCACGACTAGCCATGCGCATCCCACAAAACCTCGCACGTGTTTTTACTCGACTAGCCTGCGGGATGCATCCTCTCGCACGTGTTTTTACTCGACTAGCCTGCGGGATGCATCCTCTCGCACGTGTTTTTACTCGACTAGCCTGCGGGATGCATCCTCTCGCACGTGTTTTTGCTCGACTAGCCTGCGGGATGCATCCTCTCGCACGTGTTTTTGCTCGACTAGCCTGCGGGATGCATCCTCTCGCACGTGTTTTTGCTCGACCAGCCTGCGGGATGCATCCTCTCGCACGTGTTTTTGCTCGACTAGCCATGCGCATCCCAAAAAACCTGCGCATGCGCATCCCAAAAAACCTGCGCATGCGCATCCCAAAAAACCTGCGCATGCGCATCCCAAAAAACCTGCGCATGCGCATCCCACAAAACCTCGCACGTGTTTTTATTCGACTAGCCTGCGGGATGCATCCTCTCGCACGTGTTTTTACTCGACTAGCCTGCGGGATGCATCCTCTCGCACGTGTTTTTACTCGACAAGCCTGCGGGATGCATCCTCTCGCACGTGTTTTTACTCGACTAGCCTGCGGGAAGCATCCTCTCGCACGTGTTTTTACTCGACTAGTCTGCGGGATGCATCTTCTCGCACGTGTTTTTGCTCGACTAGCCTGCGGGATGCATCCTCTCGCACGTGTTTTTACTCGACTAGCCATGCGCATCCCAAAAAACCTGCGCATGCGCATCCCAAAAAACCTGCGCATGCGCATCCCACAAAACCTGCGCATGCGCATCCCACAAAACTTCGCACGTGTTTTTACTCGACTAGCCTGCGGGATGCATCCTCTCGCACGTGTTTTTACTCGACTAGCCTGCGGGATGCATCCTCTCGCACGTGTTTTTGCTCGACTAGCCTGCGGGATGCATCCTCTCGCACGTGTTTTTACTCGACTAGCCTGCGGGATTCATCCTCTCGCACGTGTTTTTACTCGACTAGCCTGCGGGATGCATCCTCTCGCACGTGTTTTTGCTCGACTAGCCTGCAGGATTCATCCTCTCGCACGTGTTTTTACTCGACTAGCCTGCGGGATGCATCCTCTCGCACGTGTTTTTGCTCGACTAGCCTGCGGGATGCATCCTCTCGCACGTGTTTTTACTCGACTAGCCTGCGGGATGCATCCTCCCGCACGTGTTTTTACTCGACTAGCCTGCGGGATGCATCCTCTCGCACGTGTTTTTGCTCGACTAGCCTGCGGGATGCATCCTCTCGCACGTGTTTTTGCTCGACTAGCCTGCGGGATGCATCCTCTCGCACGTGTTTTTGCTCAACTAGCCTGCGGGATGCATCCTCTCGCACGTGTTTTTACTCGACTACCCTGCGGGATGCATCCTCTCGCACGTGTTTTTGCTCGACTAGCCATGCGCATCCCAAAAAACCTGCACATGCGCATCCCAAAAAACCTGCGCATGCGCATCCCACAAAACCTCGCACGTGTTTTTACTCGACTAGCCTGCGGGATGCATCCTCTCGCACGTGTTTTTGCTCGACTAGCCTGCGGGATGCATCCTCTCGCACGTGTTTTTACTCGACTAGCCTGCGGGATGCATCCTCCCGCACGTGTTTTTACTCGACTAGCCTGCGGGATACATCCTCTCGCACGTGTTTTTGCTCGACTAGCCTGCGGGATGCATCCTCTCGCACGTGTTTTTGCTCGACTAGCCTGCGGGATGCATCCTCTCGCACGTGTTTTTGCTCGACTAGCCTGCGGGACGCATCCTCTCTCACGTGTTTTTACTCGACTAGCCTGCGGGATGCATCCTCTCGCACGTGTTTTTACTCGACTAGCCTGCGGGAAGCATCCTCTTGCACGTGTTTTTACTCGACTAGCCTGCGGGATGCATCCTCTCGCACGTGTTTTTACTCGACTAGCCTGCGGGAAGCATCCTCTCGCACGTGTTTTTACTCGACTTGTCTGCGGGATGCATCCTCTCGCACGTGTTTTTGCTCGACTAGCCTGCGGGATGCATCCTCTCGCACGTGTTTTTGCTCGACTAGCCTGCGGGATGCATCCTCTCGCACGTGTTTTTACTCGACTAGCCTGCGGGAAGCATCCTCTCGCACGTGTTTTTACTCGACTAGCCTGCGGGATGCATCCTCTCGCACGTGTTTTTGCTCGACTAGCCTGCGGGATGCATCCTCTCGCACGTGTTTTTACTCGACTAGCCTGCGGGATGCATCCTCCCGCACGTGTTTTTACTCGACTAGCCTGCGGGATGCATCCTCTCGCACGTGTTTTTGCTCGACTAGCCTGCGGGATGCATCCTCTCGCACGTGTTTTTGCTCGACTAGCCTGCGGGATGCATCCTCTCGCACGTGTTTTTGCTCAACTAGCCTGCGGGATGCATCCTCTCGCACGTGTTTTTACTCGACTACCCTGCGGGATGCATCCTCTCGCACGTGTTTTTGCTCGACTAGCCATGCGCATCCCAAAAAACCTGCACATGCGCATCCCAAAAAACCTGCGCATGCGCATCCCACAAAACCTCGCACGTGTTTTTACTCGACTAGCCTGCGGGATGCATCCTCTCGCACGTGTTTTTGCTCGACTAGCCTGCGGGATGCATCCTCTCGCACGTGTTTTTACTCGACTAGCCTGCGGGATGCATCCTCCCGCACGTGTTTTTACTCGACTAGCCTGCGGGATACATCCTCTCGCACGTGTTTTTGCTCGACTAGCCTGCGGGATGCATCCTCTCGCACGTGTTTTTGCTCGACTAGCCTGCGGGATGCATCCTCTCGCACGTGTTTTTGCTCGACTAGCCTGCGGGACGCATCCTCTCGCACGTGTTTTTACTCGACTAGCCTGCGGGATGCATCCTCTCGCACGTGTTTTTACTCGACTAGCCTGCGGGAAGCATCCTCTTGCACGTGTTTTTACTCGACTAGCCTGCGGGATGCATCCTCTCGCACGTGTTTTTACTCGACTAGCCTGCGGGAAGCATCCTCTCGCACGTGTTTTTACTCGACTTGTCTGCGGGATGCATCCTCTCGCACGTGTTTTTGCTCGACTAGCCTGCGGGATGCATCCTCTCGCACGTGTTTTTGCTCGACTAGCCTGCGGGATGCATCCTCTCGCACGTGTTTTTACTCGACTAGCCTGCGGGAAGCATCCTCTCGCACGTGTTTTTACTCGACTAGCCTGCGGGATGCATCCTCTCGCACGTGTTTTTACTCGACTAGCCTGCGGGAAGCATCCTCTCGCACGTGTTTTTACTCGACTTGTCTGCGGGATGCATCCTCTCGCACGTGTTTTTACTCGACTAGCCTGCGGGAAGCATCCTCTTGCACGTGTTTTTACTCGACTAGCCTGCGGGATGCATCCTCTCGCACGTGTTTTTACTCGACTAGCCTCCGGGAAGCATCCTCTCGCACGTGTTTTTACTCGACTAGCCTGCGGGAAGCATCCTCTCGCACGTGTTTTTACTCGACTTGTCTGCGGGATGCATCCTCTCGCACGTGTTTTTGCTCGACTAGCCTGCGGGATGCATCCTCTCGCACGTGTTTTTGCTCGACTAGCCTGCGGGATGCATCCTCTCGCACGTGTTTTTGCTCGACTAGCCATGCGCATCCCAAAAAACCTGCGCATGCGCATCCCACAAAACCTCGCACGTGTTTTTACTCGACTAGCCTGCGGGATGCATCCTCTCGCACGTGTTTTTACTCGACTAGCCTGCGGGATGCATCCTCTCGCACGTGTTTTTACTCGACTAGCCATGCGCATCCCAAAAAACCTGCGCATGCGCATCCTAAAAAACCTGCGCATGCGCATCCCACAAAACTTCGCACGTGTTTTTACTCGACTAGCCTGCGGGATGCATCCTCTCGCACGTGTTTTTGCTCGACTAGCCTGCGGGATTCATCCTCTCGCACGTGTTTTTACTCGACTAGCCTGCGGGATGCATCCTCTCGCACGTGTTTTTGCTCGACTAGCCTGCGGGATGCATCCTCTCGCACGTGTTTTTACTCGACTAGCCAGCGGGATGCATCCTCTCGCACGTGTTTTTACTCGACTAGCCTGCGGGATGCATCCTCTCGCACGTGTTTTTGCTCGACTAGCCTGCGGGATGCATCCTCTCGCACGTGTTTTTGCTCGACTAGCCATGCGCATCCCAAAAAACCTGCACATGCGCATCCCAAAAAACCTGCGCATGCGCATCCCACAAAACCTCGCACGTGTTTTTACTCGACTAGCCTGCGGGATGCATCCTCTCGCACGTGTTTTTGCTCGACTAGCCTGCGGGATGCATCCTCTCGCACGTGTTTTTACTCGACTAGCCTGCGGGATGCATCCTCCCGCACGTGTTTTTACTCGACTAGCCTGCGGGATACATCCTCCCGCACGTGTTTTTACTCGACTAGCCTGCGGGATACATCCTCTCGCACGTGTTTTTGCTCGACTAGCCTGCGGGATGCATCCTCTCGCACGTGTTTTTGCTCGACTAGCCTGCGGGATGCATCCTCTCGCACGTGTTTTTGCTCGACTAGCCTGCGGGACGCATCCTCTCGCACGTGTTTTTACTCGACTAGCCTGCGGGATGCATCCTCTCGCACGTGTTTTTACTCGACTAGCCTGCGGGAAGCATCCTCTTGCACGTGTTTTTACTCGACTAGCCTGCGGGATGCATCCTCTCGCACGTGTTTTTACTCGACTAGCCTGCGGGATGCATCCTCTCGCACGTGTTTTTACTCGACTAGCCTGCGGGAAGCATCCTCTCGCACGTGTTTTTACACGACTAGCCTGCGGGAAGCATCCTCTCGCACGTGTTTTTACTCGACTAGTCTGCGGGATGCATCCTCTCGCACGTGATTTTGCTCGACTAGCCTGCGGGATGCATCCTCTCGCACGTGTTTTTGCTCGACTAGCCTGCGGGATGCATCCTCTCGCACGTGTTTTTGCACGACTAGCCATGCGCATCCCACAAAACCTCGCACGTGTTTTTGCTCGACTAGCCTGCGGGATGCATCCTCCCGCACGTGTTTTTACTCGACTAGCCTGCGGGATGCATCCTCTCGCACGTGTTTTTGCTCGACTAGCCTGCGGGATGCATCCTCTCGCACGTGTTTTTGCTCGACTAGCCTGCGGGATGCATCCTCTCGCACGTGTTTTTGCTCGACTAGCCTGCGGGACGCATCCTCTCGCACGTGTTTTTACTCGACTAGCCTGCGGGATGCATCCTCTCGCACGTGTTTTTACTCGACTAGCCTGCGGGAAGCATCCTCTTGCACGTGTTTTTACTCGACTAGCCTGCGGGATGCATCCTCTCGCACGTGTTTTTACTCGACTAGCCTGCGGGAAGCATCCTCTCGCACGTGTTTTTACTCGACTAGCCTGCGGGATGCATCCTCTCGCACGTGTTTTTGCACGACTAGCCATGCGCATCCCACAAAACCTCGCACGTGTTTTTACTCGACTAGCCTGCGGGATGCATCCTCTCGCACGTGTTTTTACTCGACTAGCCTGCGGGATGCATCCTCTCGCACGTGTTTTTACTCGACTAGCCTGCGGGATGCATCCTCCCGCACGTGTTTTTACTCGACTAGCCTGCGGGATACATCCTCTCGCACGTGTTTTTGGTCGACTAGCCTGCGGGATGCATCCTCTCCCACGTGTTTTTGCTCGACTAGCCTGCGGGATGCATCCTCTCGCACGTGTTTTTGCTCGACTAGCCTGCGGGACGCATCCTCTCGCACGTGTTTTTACTCGACTAGCCTGCGGGATGCATCCTCTCGCACGTGTTTTTACTCGACTAGCCTGCGGGAAGCATCCTCTTGCACGTGTTTTTACTCGACTAGCCTGCGGGATGCATCCTCTCGCACGTGTTTTTACTCGACTAGCCAGCGGGATGCATCCTCTCGCACGTGTTTTTACTCGACTAGCCTGCGGGAAGCATCCTCTTGCACGTGTTTTTACTCGACTAGCCTGCGGGATGCATCCTCTCGCACGTGTTTTTACTCGACTAGCCTGCGGGATGCATCCTCTCGCACGTGTTTTTGCTCGACTAGCCTGCGGGATGCATCCTCTCGCACGTGTTTTTGCTCGACTAGCCTGCGGGATGCATCCTCTCGCACGTGTTTTTACTCGACTAGCCTGCAGGATTCATCCTCTCGCACGTGTTTTTACTCGACTAGCGTGCGGGATGCATCCTCTCGCACGTGTTTTTGCTCGACTAGCCTGCGGGATGCATCCTCTCGCACGTGTTTTTACTCGACTAGCCTGCGGGATGCATCCTCCCGCACGTGTTTTTACTCGACTAGCCTGCGGGATGCATCCTCTCGCACGTGTTCTTGCTCGACTAGCCTGCGGGATGCATCCTCTCGCACGTGTTTTTGCTCGACTAGCCTGCGGGATGCATCCTCTCGCACGTGTTTTTGCTCGACTAGCCTGCGGGACGCATCCTCTCGCACGTGTTTTTACTCGACTAGCCTGCGGGATGCATCCTCTCGCACGTGTTTTTACTCGACTAGCCTGCGGGAAGCATCCTCTTGCACGTGTTTTTACTCGACTAGCCTGCGGGATGCATCCTCTCGCACGTGTTTTTACTCGACTAGCCTCCGGGAAGCATCCTCTCGCACGTGTTTTTACTCGACTAGCCTGCGGGAAGCATCCTCTCGCACGTGTTTTTACTCGACTTGTCTGCGGGATGCATCCTCTCGCACGTGTTTTTGCTCGACTAGCCTGCGGGATGCATCCTCTCGCACGTGTTTTTGCTCGACTAGCCTGCGGGATGCATCCTCTCGCACGTGTTTTTGCTCGACTAGCCTGCGGGATGCATCCTCTCGCACGTGTTTTTGCTCGACTAGCCTGCGGGATGCATCCTCTCGCACGTGTTTTTGCTCGACTAGCCATGCGCATCCCAAAAAACCTGCGCATGCGCATCCCACAAAACCTCGCACGTGTTTTTACTCGACTAGCCTGCGGGATGCATCCTCTCGCACGTGTTTTTACTCGACTAGCCTGCGGGATGCATCCTCTCGCACGTGTTTTTACTCGACTAGCCATGCGCATCCCAAAAAACCTGCGCATGCGCATCCCAAAAAACCTGCGCATGCGCATCCTAAAAAACCTGCGCATGCGCATCCCACAAAACTTCGCACGTGTTTTTACTCGACTAGCCTGCGGGATGCATCCTCTCGCACGTGTTTTTGCTCGACTAGCCTGCGGGATTCATCCTCTCGCACGTGTTTTTACTCGACTAGCCTGCGGGATGCATCCTCTCGCACGTGTTTTTGCTCGACTAGCCTGCGGGATGCATCCTCTCGCACGTGTTTTTACTCGACTAGCCTGCAGGATTCATCCTCTCGCACGTGTTTTTACTCGACTAGCCTGCGGGATGCATCCTCTCGCACGTGTTTTTGCTCGACTAGCCTGCGGGATGCATCCTCTCGCACGTGTTTTTACTCGACTAGCCTGCGGGATGCATCCTCCCGCACGTGTTTTTACTCGACTAGCCTGCGGGATGCATCCTCTCGCACGTGTTTTTGCTCGACTAGCCTGCGGGATGCATCCTCTCGCACGTGTTTTTGCTCGACTAGCCTGCGGGATGCATCCTCTCGCACGTGTTTTTGCTCGACTAGCCTGCGGGACGCATCCTCTCGCACGTGTTTTTACTCGACTAGCCTGCGGGATGCATCCTCTCGCACGTGTTTTTACTCGACTAGCCTGCGGGAAGCATCCTCTTGCACGTGTTTTTACTCGACTAGCCTGCGGGATGCATCCTCTCGCACGTATTTTTACTCGACTAGCCTGCGGGAAGCATCCTCTCGCACGTGTTTTTACTCGACTAGCCTGCGGGATGCATCCTCTCGCACGTGTTTTTGCACGACTAGCCATGCGCATCCCACAAAACCTCGCACGTGTTTTTACTCGACTAGCCTGCGGGATGCATCCTCTCGCACGTGTTTTTACTCGACTAGCCTGCGGGATGCATCCTCTCGCACGTGTTTTTACTCGACTAGCCTGCGGGATGCATCCTCCCGCACGTGTTTTTACTCGACTAGCCTGCGGGATACATCCTCTCGCACGTGTTTTTGGTCGACTAGCCTGCGGGATGCATCCTCTCCCACGTGTTTTTGCTCGACTAGCCTGCGGGATGCATCCTCTCGCACGTGTTTTTGCTCGACTAGCCTGCGGGACGCATCCTCTCGCACGTGTTTTTACTCGACTAGCCTGCGGGATGCATCCTCTCGCACGTGTTTTTACTCGACTAGCCTGCGGGAAGCATCCTCTTGCACGTGTTTTTACTCGACTAGCCTGCGGGATGCATCCTCTCGCACGTGTTTTTACTCGACTAGCCAGCGGGATGCATCCTCTCGCACGTGTTTTTACTCGACTAGCCTGCGGGAAGCATCCTCTTGCACGTGTTTTTACTCGACTAGCCTGCGGGATGCATCCTTTCGCACGTGTTTTTACTCGACTAGCCTGCGGGATGCATCCTCTCGCACGTGTTTTTGCTCGACTAGCCTGCGGGATGCATCCTCTCGCACGTGTTTTTGCTCGACTAGCCTGCGGGATGCATCCTCTCGCACGTGTTTTTACTCGACTAGCCTGCAGGATTCATCCTCTCGCACGTGTTTTTACTCGACTAGCGTGCGGGATGCATCCTCTCGCACGTGTTTTTGCTCGACTAGCCTGCGGGATGCATCCTCTCGCACGTGTTTTTACTCGACTAGCCTGCGGGATGCATCCTCCCGCACGTGTTTTTACTCGACTAGCCTGCGGGATGCATCCTCTCGCACGTGTTCTTGCTCGACTAGCCTGCGGGATGAATCCTCTCGCACGTGTTTTTGCTCGACTAGCCTGCGGGATGCATCCTCTCGCACGTGTTCTTGCTCGACTAGCCTGCGGGACGCATCCTCTCGCACGTGTTTTTACTCGACTAGCCTGCGGGATGCATCCTCTCGCACGTGTTTTTACTCGACTAGCCTGCGGGAAGCATCCTCTTGCACGTGTTTTTACTCGACTAGCCTGCGGGATGCATCCTCTCGCACGTGTTTTTACTCGACTAGCCTGCGGGAAGCATCCTCTCGCACGTGTTTTTACTCGACTAGCCTGCGGGAAGCATCCTCTCGCACGTGTTTTTACTCGACTAGTCTGCGGGATGCATCCTCTCGCACGTGATTTTGCTCGACTAGCCTGCGGGATGCATCCTCTCGCACGTGTTTTTGCTCGACTAGCCTGCGGGATGCATCCTCTCGCACGTGTTTTTGCACGACTAGCCATGCGCATCCCACAAAACCTCGCACGTGTTTTTACTCGACTAGCCTGCGGGATGCATCCTCTCGCACGTGTTTTTACTCGACTAGCCTGCGGGATGCATCCTCTCGCACGTGTTTTTACTCGACTAGCCTGCGGGATGCATCCTCTCGCACGTGTTTTTGCTCGACTAGCCTGCGGGATGCATCCTCTCGCACGTGTTTTTGCTCGACTAGCCTGCGGGATGCATCCTCTCGCACGTGTTTTTGCTCGACCAGCCTGCGGGATGCATCCTCTCGCACGTGTTTTTGCTCGACTAGCCATGCGCATCCCAAAAAACCTGCGCATGCGCATCCCAAAAAACCTGCGCATGCGCATCCCAAAAAACCTGCGCATGCGCATCCCAAAAAACCTGCGCATGCGCATCCCACAAAACCTCGCACGTGTTTTTATTCGACTAGCCTGCGGGATGCATCCTCTCGCACGTGTTTTTACTCGACTAGCCTGCGGGATGCATCCTCTCGCACGTGTTTTTACTCGACAAGCCTGCGGGATGCATCCTCTCGCACGTGTTTTTACTCGACTAGCCTGCGGGAAGCATCCTCTCGCACGTGTTTTTACTCGACTAGTCTGCGGGATGCATCTTCTCGCACGTGTTTTTGCTCGACTAGCCTGCGGGATGCATCCTCTCGCACGTGTTTTTACTCGACTAGCCATGCGCATCCCAAAAAACCTGCGCATGCGCATCCCAAAAAACCTGCGCATGCGCATCCCACAAAACCTGCGCATGCGCATCCCACAAAACTTCGCACGTGTTTTTACTCGACTAGCCTGCGGGATGCATCCTCTCGCACGTGTTTTTACTCGACTAGCCTGCGGGATGCATCCTCTCGCACGTGTTTTTGCTCGACTAGCCTGCGGGATGCATCCTCTCGCACGTGTTTTTACTCGACTAGCCTGCGGGATTCATCCTCTCGCACGTGTTTTTACTCGACTAGCCTGCGGGATGCATCCTCTCGCACGTGTTTTTGCTCGACTAGCCTGCAGGATTCATCCTCTCGCACGTGTTTTTACTCGACTAGCCTGCGGGATGCATCCTCTCGCACGTGTTTTTGCTCGACTAGCCTGCGGGATGCATCCTCTCGCACGTGTTTTTACTCGACTAGCCTGCGGGATGCATCCTCCCGCACGTGTTTTTACTCGACTAGCCTGCGGGATGCATCCTCTCGCACGTGTTTTTGCTCGACTAGCCTGCGGGATGCATCCTCTCGCACGTGTTTTTGCTCGACTAGCCTGCGGGATGCATCCTCTCGCACGTGTTTTTGCTCAACTAGCCTGCGGGATGCATCCTCTCGCACGTGTTTTTACTCGACTACCCTGCGGGATGCATCCTCTCGCACGTGTTTTTGCTCGACTAGCCATGCGCATCCCAAAAAACCTGCACATGCGCATCCCAAAAAACCTGCGCATGCGCATCCCACAAAACCTCGCACGTGTTTTTACTCGACTAGCCTGCGGGATGCATCCTCTCGCACGTGTTTTTGCTCGACTAGCCTGCGGGATGCATCCTCTCGCACGTGTTTTTACTCGACTAGCCTGCGGGATGCATCCTCCCGCACGTGTTTTTACTCGACTAGCCTGCGGGATACATCCTCTCGCACGTGTTTTTGCTCGACTAGCCTGCGGGATGCATCCTCTCGCACGTGTTTTTACTCGACTAGCCTGCGGGATGCATCCTCTCGCACGTGTTTTTACTCGACTAGCCTGCGGGATGCATCCTCTCGCACGTGTTTTTACTCGACTAGCCTGCGGGATGCATCCTCCCGCACGTGTTTTTACTCGACTAGCCTGCGGGATGCATCCTCTCGCACGTGTTTTTGCTCGACTAGCCTGCGGGACGCATCCTCTCTCACGTGTTTTTACTCGACTAGCCTGCGGGATGCATCCTCTCGCACGTGTTTTTACTCGACTAGCCTGCGGGAAGCATCCTCTTGCACGTGTTTTTACTCGACTAGCCTGCGGGATGCATCCTCTCGCACGTGTTTTTACTCGACTAGCCTGCGGGAAGCATCCTCTCGCACGTGTTTTTACTCGACTTGTCTGCGGGATGCATCCTCTCGCACGTGTTTTTGCTCGACTAGCCTGCGGGATGCATCCTCTCGCACGTGTTTTTGCTCGACTAGCCTGCGGGATGCATCCTCTCGCACGTGTTTTTACTCGACTAGCCTGCGGGAAGCATCCTCTCGCACGTGTTTTTACTCGACTAGCCTGCGGGATGCATCCTCTCGCACGTGTTTTTGCTCGACTAGCCTGCGGGATGCATCCTCTCGCACGTGTTTTTACTCGACTAGCCTGCGGGATGCATCCTCCCGCACGTGTTTTTACTCGACTAGCCTGCGGGATGCATCCTCTCGCACGTGTTTTTGCTCGACTAGCCTGCGGGATGCATCCTCTCGCACGTGTTTTTGCTCGACTAGCCTGCGGGATGCATCCTCTCGCACGTGTTTTTGCTCAACTAGCCTGCGGGATGCATCCTCTCGCACGTGTTTTTACTCGACTACCCTGCGGGATGCATCCTCTCGCACGTGTTTTTGCTCGACTAGCCATGCGCATCCCAAAAAACCTGCACATGCGCATCCCAAAAAACCTGCGCATGCGCATCCCACAAAACCTCGCACGTGTTTTTACTCGACTAGCCTGCGGGATGCATCCTCTCGCACGTGTTTTTGCTCGACTAGCCTGCGGGATGCATCCTCTCGCACGTGTTTTTACTCGACTAGCCTGCGGGATGCATCCTCCCGCACGTGTTTTTACTCGACTAGCCTGCGGGATACATCCTCTCGCACGTGTTTTTGCTCGACTAGCCTGCGGGATGCATCCTCTCGCACGTGTTTTTGCTCGACTAGCCTGCGGGATGCATCCTCTCGCACGTGTTTTTGCTCGACTAGCCTGCGGGACGCATCCTCTCGCACGTGTTTTTACTCGACTAGCCTGCGGGATGCATCCTCTCGCACGTGTTTTTACTCGACTAGCCTGCGGGAAGCATCCTCTTGCACGTGTTTTTACTCGACTAGCCTGCGGGATGCATCCTCTCGCACGTGTTTTTGCTCGACTAGCCTGCGGGATGCATCCTCCCGCACGTGTTTTTACTCGACTAGCCTGCGGGATACATCCTCTCGCACGTGTTTTTGCTCGACTAGCCTGCGGGATGCATCCTCTCGCACGTGTTTTTGCTCGACTAGCCTGCGGGATGCATCCTCTCGCACGTGTTTTTGCTCGACTAGCCTGCGGGACGCATCCTCTCGCACGTGTTTTTACTCGACTAGCCTGCGGGATGCATCCTCTCGCACGTGTTTTTACTCGACTAGCCTGCGGGAAGCATCCTCTTGCACGTGTTTTTACTCGACTAGCCTGCGGGATGCATCCTCTCGCACGTGTTTTTACTCGACTAGCCTGCGGGATGCATCCTCTCGCACGTGTTTTTACTCGACTAGCCTGCGGGAAGCATCCTCTCGCACGTGTTTTTACACGACTAGCCTGCGGGAAGCATCCTCTCGCACGTGTTTTTACTCGACTAGTCTGCGGGATGCATCCTCTCGCACGTGATTTTGCTCGACTAGCCTGCGGGATGCATCCTCTCGCACGTGTTTTTGCTCGACTAGCCTGCGGGATGCATCCTCTCGCACGTGTTTTTGCACGACTAGCCATGCGCATCCCACAAAACCTCGCACGTGTTTTTGCTCGACTAGCCTGCGGGATGCATCCTCCCGCACGTGTTTTTACTCGACTAGCCTGCGGGATGCATCCTCTCGCACGTGTTTTTGCTCGACTAGCCTGCGGGATGCATCCTCTCGCACGTGTTTTTGCTCGACTAGCCTGCGGGATGCATCCTCTCGCACGTGTTTTTGCTCGACTAGCCTGCGGGACGCATCCTCTCGCACGTGTTTTTACTCGACTAGCCTGCGGGATGCATCCTCTCGCACGTGTTTTTACTCGACTAGCCTGCGGGAAGCATCCTCTTGCACGTGTTTTTACTCGACTAGCCTGCGGGATGCATCCTCTCGCACGTGTTTTTACTCGACTAGCCTGCGGGAAGCATCCTCTCGCACGTGTTTTTACTCGACTAGCCTGCGGGATGCATCCTCTCGCACGTGTTTTTGCACGACTAGCCATGCGCATCCCACAAAACCTCGCACGTGTTTTTACTCGACTAGCCTGCGGGATGCATCCTCTCGCACGTGTTTTTACTCGACTAGCCTGCGGGATGCATCCTCTCGCACGTGTTTTTACTCGACTAGCCTGCGGGATGCATCCTCCCGCACGTGTTTTTACTCGACTAGCCTGCGGGATACATCCTCTCGCACGTGTTTTTGGTCGACTAGCCTGCGGGATGCATCCTCTCCCACGTGTTTTTGCTCGACTAGCCTGCGGGATGCATCCTCTCGCACGTGTTTTTGCTCGACTAGCCTGCGGGACGCATCCTCTCGCACGTGTTTTTACTCGACTAGCCTGCGGGATGCATCCTCTCGCACGTGTTTTTACTCGACTAGCCTGCGGGAAGCATCCTCTTGCACGTGTTTTTACTCGACTAGCCTGCGGGATGCATCCTCTCGCACGTGTTTTTACTCGACTAGCCAGCGGGATGCATCCTCTCGCACGTGTTTTTACTCGACTAGCCTGCGGGAAGCATCCTCTTGCACGTGTTTTTACTCGACTAGCCTGCGGGATGCATCCTCTCGCACGTGTTTTTACTCGACTAGCCTGCGGGATGCATCCTCTCGCACGTGTTTTTGCTCGACTAGCCTGCGGGATGCATCCTCTCGCACGTGTTTTTGCTCGACTAGCCTGCGGGATGCATCCTCTCGCACGTGTTTTTACTCGACTAGCCTGCAGGATTCATCCTCTCGCACGTGTTTTTACTCGACTAGCGTGCGGGATGCATCCTCTCGCACGTGTTTTTGCTCGACTAGCCTGCGGGATGCATCCTCTCGCACGTGTTTTTACTCGACTAGCCTGCGGGATGCATCCTCCCGCACGTGTTTTTACTCGACTAGCCTGCGGGATGCATCCTCTCGCACGTGTTCTTGCTCGACTAGCCTGCGGGATGCATCCTCTCGCACGTGTTTTTGCTCGACTAGCCTGCGGGATGCATCCTCTCGCACGTGTTTTTGCTCGACTAGCCTGCGGGACGCATCCTCTCGCACGTGTTTTTACTCGACTAGCCTGCGGGATGCATCCTCTCGCACGTGTTTTTACTCGACTAGCCTGCGGGAAGCATCCTCTTGCACGTGTTTTTACTCGACTAGCCTGCGGGATGCATCCTCTCGCACGTGTTTTTACTCGACTAGCCTGCGGGAAGCATCCTCTCGCACGTGTTTTTACTCGACTAGCCTGCGGGAAGCATCCTCTCGCACGTGTTTTTACTCGACTAGTCTGCGGGATGCATCCTCTCGCACGTGATTTTGCTCGACTAGCCTGCGGGATGCATCCTCTCGCACGTGTTTTTGCTCGACTAGCCTGCGGGATGCATCCTCTCGCACGTGTTTTTGCACGACTAGCCATGCGCATCCCACAAAACCTCGCACGTGTTTTTACTCGACTAGCCTGCGGGATGCATCCTCTCGCACGTGTTTTTACTCGAGTAGCCTGCGGGATGCATCCTCTCGCACGTGTTTTTACTCGACTAGCCTGCGGGATGCATCCTCTCGCACGTGTTTTTGCTCGACTAGCCTGCGGGATGCATCCTCTCGCACGTGTTTTTGCTCGACTAGCCTGCGGGATGCATCCTCTCGCACGTGTTTTTGCTCGACCAGCCTGCGGGATGCATCCTCTCGCACGTGTTTTTGCTCGACTAGCCATGCGCATCCCAAAAAACCTGCGCATGCGCATCCCAAAAAACCTGCGCATGCGCATCCCAAAAAACCTGCGCATGCGCATCCCAAAAAACCTGCGCATGCGCATCCCACAAAACCTCGCACGTGTTTTTATTCGACTAGCCTGCGGGATGCATCCTCTCGCACGTGTTTTTACTCGACTAGCCTGCGGGATGCATCCTCTCGCACGTGTTTTTACTCGACAAGCCTGCGGGATGCATCCTCTCGCACGTGTTTTTACTCGACTAGCCTGCGGGAAGCATCCTCTCGCACGTGTTTTTACTCGACTAGTCTGCGGGATGCATCTTCTCGCACGTGTTTTTGCTCGACTAGCCTGCGGGATGCATCCTCTCGCACGTGTTTTTACTCGACTAGCCATGCGCATCCCAAAAAACCTGCGCATGCGCATCCCAAAAAACCTGCGCATGCGCATCCCACAAAACCTGCGCATGCGCATCCCACAAAACTTCGCACGTGTTTTTACTCGACTAGCCTGCGGGATGCATCCTCTCGCACGTGTTTTTACTCGACTAGCCTGCGGGATGCATCCTCTCGCACGTGTTTTTGCTCGACTAGCCTGCGGGATGCATCCTCTCGCACGTGTTTTTACTCGACTAGCCTGCGGGATTCATCCTCTCGCACGTGTTTTTACTCGACTAGCCTGCGGGATGCATCCTCTCGCACGTGTTTTTGCTCGACTAGCCTGCAGGATTCATCCTCTCGCACGTGTTTTTACTCGACTAGCCTGCGGGATGCATCCTCTCGCACGTGTTTTTGCTCGACTAGCCTGCGGGATGCATCCTCTCGCACGTGTTTTTACTCGACTAGCCTGCGGGATGCATCCTCCCGCACGTGTTTTTACTCGACTAGCCTGCGGGATGCATCCTCTCGCACGTGTTTTTGCTCGACTAGCCTGCGGGATGCATCCTCTCGCACGTGTTTTTGCTCGACTAGCCTGCGGGATGCATCCTCTCGCACGTGTTTTTGCTCAACTAGCCTGCGGGATGCATCCTCTCGCACGTGTTTTTACTCGACTACCCTGCGGGATGCATCCTCTCGCACGTGTTTTTGCTCGACTAGCCATGCGCATCCCAAAAAACCTGCACATGCGCATCCCAAAAAACCTGCGCATGCGCATCCCACAAAACCTCGCACGTGTTTTTACTCGAGTAGCCTGCGGGATGCATCCTCTCGCACGTGTTTTTGCTCGACTAGCCTGCGGGATGCATCCTCTCGCACGTGTTTTTACTCGACTAGCCTGCGGGATGCATCCTCCCGCACGTGTTTTTACTCGACTAGCCTGCGGGATACATCCTCTCGCACGTGTTTTTGCTCGACTAGCCTGCGGGATGCATCCTCTCGCACGTGTTTTTGCTCGACTAGCCTGCGGGATGCATCCTCTCGCACGTGTTTTTGCTCGACTAGCCTGCGGGACGCATCCTCTCGCACGTGTTTTTACTCGACTAGCCTGCGGGATGCATCCTCTCGCACGTGTTTTTACTCGACTAGCCTGCGGGAAGCATCCTCTTGCACGTGTTTTTACTCGACTAGCCTGCGGGATGCATCCTCTCGCACGTGTTTTTACTCGACTAGCCTGCGGGATGCATCCTCTCGCACGTGTTTTTACTCGACTAGCCTGCGGGAAGCATCCTCTCGCACGTGTTTTTACACGACTAGCCTGCGGGAAGCATCCTCTCGCACGTGTTTTTACTCGACTAGTCTGCGGGATGCATCCTCTCGCACGTGATTTTGCTCGACTAGCCTGCGGGATGCATCCTCTCGCACGTGTTTTTGCTCGACTAGCCTGCGGGATGCATCCTCTCGCACGTGTTTTTGCACGACTAGCCATGCGCATCCCACAAAACCTCGCACGTGTTTTTGCTCGACTAGCCTGCGGGATGCATCCTCTCGCACGTGTTTTTACTCGACTAGCCTGCAGGATTCATCCTCTCGCACGTGTTTTTACTCGACTAGCCTGCGGGATGCATCCTCTCGCACGTGTTTTTGCTCGACTAGCCTGCGGGATGCATCCTCTCGCACGTGTTTTTACTCGACTAGCCTGCGGGATGCATCCTTCCGCACGTGTTTTTACTCGACTAGCCTGCGGGATGCATCCTCTCGCACGTGTTTTTGCTCGACTAGCCTGCGGGATGCATCCTCTCGCACGTGTTTTTGCTCGACTAGCCTGCGGGATGCATCCTCTCGCACGTGTTTTTGCTCGACTAGCCTGCGGGACGCATCCTCTCGCACGTGTTTTTACTCGACTAGCCTGCGGGATGCATCCTCTCGCACGTGTTTTTACTCGACTAGCCTGCGGGAAGCATCCTCTTGCACGTGTTTTTACTCGACTAGCCTGCGGGATGCATCCTCTCGCACGTGTTTTTGCTCGACTAGCCTGCGGGATGCATCCTCTCGCACATGTTTTTGCTCGACTAGCCATGCGCATCCCAAAAAACCTGCGCATGCGCATCCCACAAAACCTCGCACGTGTTTTTACTCGACTAGCCTGCGGGATGCATCCTCTCGCACGTGTTTTTACTCGAGTAGCCTGCGGGATGCATCCTCTCGCACGTGTTTTTACTCGACTAGCCTGCGGGATGCATCCTCTCGCACGTGTTTTTGCTCGACTAGCCTGCGGGATGCATCCTCTCGCACGTGTTTTTGCTCGACTAGCCTGCGGGATGCATCCTCTCGCACGTGTTTTTGCTCGACTAGCCTGCGGGATGCATCCTCTCGCACCTGTTTTTACTCGACTAGCCTGCGGGATGCATCCTCTCGCACGTGTTTTTGCTCGACTAGCCTGCGGGATTCATCCTCTCGCACGTGTTTTTACTCGACTAGCCTGCGGGATGCATCCTCTCGCACGTGTTTTTGCTCCACTAGCCTGCAGGATTCATCCTCTCGCACGTGTTTTTACTCGACTAGCCTGCGGGATGCATCCTCTCGCACGTGTTTTTGCTCGACTAGCCTGCGGGATGCATCCTCCCGCACGTGTTTTTACTCGACTAGCCTGCGGGATGCATCCTCTCGCACGTGTTTTTGCTCGACTAGCCTGCGGGATGCATCCTCTCGCACGTGTTTTTGCTCGACTAGCCTGCGGGATGCATCCTCTCGCACGTGTTTTTGCTCGACTAGCCTGCGGGATTCATCCTCTCGCACGTGTTTTTACTCGACTAGCCTGCGGGATGCATCCTCTCGCACGTGTTTTTGCTCGACTAGCCTGCGGGATGCATCCTCTCGCACGTGTTTTTACTCGACTAGCCAGCGGGATGCATCCTCTCGCACGTGTTTTTACTCGACTAGCCTGCGGGATGCATCCTCTCGCACGTGTTTTTACTTGACTAGCCTGCGGGATGCATCCTCTCGCACGTGTTTTTACTCGACTAGCCTGCGGGATGCATCCTCTCGCACGTGTTTTTACTTGACTAGCCTGCGGGATGCATCCTCTCGCACGTGTTTTTGCTCGACTAGCCTGCGGGATGCATCCTCTCGCACGTGTTTTTGCTCGACTAGCCTGCGGGATGCATCCTCTCGCACGTGTTTTTGCTCGACTAGCCTGCGGGATGCATCCTCTCGCACGTGTTTTTACTTGACTAGCCTGCGGGATGCATCCTCTCGCACGTGTTTTTGCTCGACTACCCTGCGGGATGCATCCTCTCGCACGTGTTTTTGCTCGACTAGCCTGTGGGATGCATCCTCTCGCACGTGTTTTTACTCGACTAGCCATGCGCATCCCAAAAAACCTGCGCATGCGCATCCCAAAAAACCTGCGCATGCGCATCCCACAAAACCTGCGCATGCGCATCCCACAAAACTTCGCACGTGTTTTTACTCGACTAGCCTGCGGGATGCATCCTCTCGCACGTGTTTTTACTCGACTAGCCTCCGGGAAGCATCCTCTCGCACGTGTTTTTACTCGACTAGCCTGCGGGAAGCATCCTATCGCACGTGTTTTTACTCGACTAGTCTGCGGGATGCATCCTCTCGCACGTGTTTTTGCTCGACTAGCCTGCAGGATGCATCCTCTCGCACGTGTTTTTGCTCGACTAGCCTGCGGGATGCATCCTCTCGCACGTGTTTTTGCTCGACTAGCCTGCGGGATGCATCCTCTCGCACGTGTTTTTGTTCGACTAGCCTGCGGGATGCATCCTCTCGCACATGTTTTTGCTCGACTAGCCATGCGCATCCCAAAAAACCTGCGCATGCGCATCCCACAAAACCTCGCACGTGTTTTTACTCGACTAGCCTGCGGGATGCATCCTCTCGCACGTGTTTTTACTCGAGTAGCCTGCGGGATGCATCCTCTCGCACGTGTTTTTACTCGACTAGCCTGCGGGATGCATCCTCTCGCACGTGTTTTTGCTCGACTAGCCTGCGGGATGCATCCTCTCGCACGTGTTTTTGCTCGACTAGCCTGCGGGATGCATCCTCTCGCACGTGTTTTTGCTCGACTAGCCTGCGGGATGCATCCTCTCGCACGTGTTTTTACTCGACTAGCCATGCGCATCCCAAAAAACCTGCGCATGCGCATCCCAAAAAACCTGCGCATGCGCATCCCACAAAACCTGCGCATGCGCATCCCACAAAACTTCGCACGTGTTTTTACTCGACTAGCCTGCGGGATGCATCCTCTCGCACGTGTTTTTACTCGACTAGCCTGCGGGATGCATCCTCTCGCACGTGTTTTTGCTCGACTAGCCTGCGGGATTCATCCTCTCGCACGTGTTTTTACTCGACTAGCCTGCGGGATGCATCCTCTCGCACGTGTTTTTGCTCGACTAGCCTGCGGGATGCATCCTCTCGCACGTGTTTTTACTCGACTAGCCAGCGGGATGCATCCTCTCGCACGTGTTTTTGCTCGACTAGCCTGCGGGATGCATCCTCTCGCACGTGTATTTGCTCGACTAGTCTGCGGGATGCATCCTCACGCACGTGTTTGTGCTCGACTAGCCTGCGGGATGCATCCTCTCGCACGTGTTTTTACTTGACTAGCCTGCGGGATGCATCCTCTCGCACGTGTTTTTGCTCGACTAGCCTGCGGGATGCATCCTCTCGCACGTGTTTTTGCTCGACTAGCCTGCGGGATGCATCCTCTCGCACGTGTTTTTACTCGACTAGCCTGCGGGATGCATCCTGTCGCACGTGTTTTTACTCGACTAGCCATGGGCATCCCAAAAAACCTGCGCATGCGCATCCCACAAAACCTGCGCATGCGCATCCCACAAAACCTCGCACGTGTTTTTACTCGACTAGCCTGCGGGATACATCCTCTCGCACGTGTTTTTACTCGACTAGCCTGCGGGATGCATCCTCTCGCACGTGTTTTTGCTCGACTAGCCTGCGGGATGCATCCTCTCGCACGTGTTTTTGCTCGACTAGCCTGCGGGACGCATCCTCTCGCACGTGTTTTTACTCGACTAGCCTGCGGGATGCATCCTCTCGCACGTGTTTTTACTCGACTAGCCTGCGGGAACCATCCTCTCGCACGTGTTTTTACTCGACTAGTCTGCGGGATGCATCCTCTCGCACGTGTTTTTGCTCGACTAGCCTGCGGGATGCATCCTCTCGCACGTGTTTTTGCTCGACTAGCCTGCGGGATGCATCCTCTCGCACGTGTATTTGCTCGACTAGCCTGCGGGATGCATCCTCTCGCACGTGTTTGTGCTCGACTAGCCTGCGGGATGCATCCTCTCGCACGTGTTTTTACTTGACTAGCCTGCGGGATGCATCCTCTCGCACGTGTTTTTGCTCGACTAGCCTGCGGGATGCATCCTCTCGCACGTGTTTTTGCTCGACTAGCCTGTGGGATGCATCCTCTCGCACGTGTTTTTACTCGACTAGCCATGCGCATCCCAAAAAACCTGCGCATGCGCATCCCAAAAAACCTGCGCATGCGCATCCCACAAAACCTGCGCATGCGCATCCCACAAAACTTCGCACGTGTTTTTACTCGACTAGCCTGCGGGATGCATCCTCTCGCACGTGTTTTTACTCGACTAGCCTCCGGGAAGCATCCTCTCGCACGTGTTTTTACTCGACTAGCCTGCGGGAAGCATCCTCTCGCACGTGTTTTTACTCGACTAGTCTGCGGGATGCATCCTCTCGCACGTGTTTTTGCTCGACTAGCCTGCGGGATGCATCCTCACGCACGTGTTTTTGCTCGACTAGCCTGCGGGATGCATCCTCTCGCACGTGTTTTTGCTCGACTAGCCTGCGGGATGCATCCTCTCGCACGTGTTTTTACTCGACTACCCTGCGGGATGCATCCTCTCGCACGTGTTTATGCTCGACTAGCCATGCGCATCCCAAAAAGCCTGCGCATGCGCATCCCACAAAACCTCGCACGTGTTTTTACTCGACTAGCCTGCAGGATGCATCCTCTCGCACGTGTTTTTACTCGACTAGCCTGCGGGATGCATCCTCTCGCACGTGTTTTTGCTCGACTAGCCTGCGGGATGCATCCTCTCGCACGTGTTTTTGCTCGACTAACCATGCGCATCCCAAAAAACCTGCGCATGCGCATCCCAAAAAACCTGCGCATGCGCGTCCCACAAAACCTGCGCATGCGCATCCCACAAAACCTCGCACGTGTTTGTGCTCGACTAGACTGCGGGATGCATCCTTTCGCACGTGTTTTTACTCGACTAGCCTGCGGGATGCATCCTCTCGCACCTGTTTTTGCTCGACTAGCCTGCGGGATGCATCCTCTCGCACGTGTTTGTGCTCGACTAGCCTGCGGGATGCATCCTCTCGCACCTGTTTTTACTCGACTAGCCTGCGGGATGCATCCTCTCGCACGTGTTTTTGCTCGACTAGCCTGCGGGATTCATCCTCTCGCACGTGTTTTTACTCGACTAGCCTGCGGGATGCATCCTCTCGCACGTGTTTTTGCTCCACTAGCCTGCAGGATTCATCCTCTCGCACGTGTTTTTACTCGACTAGCCTGCGGGATGCATCCTCTCGCACGTGTTTTTGCTCGACTAGCCTGCGGGATGCATCCTCCCGCACGTGTTTTTACTCGACTAGCCTGCGGGATGCATCCTCTCGCACGTGTTTTTGCTCGACTAGCCTGCGGGACGCATCCTCTCGCACGTGTTTTTACTCGACTAGCCTGCGGGATGCATCCTCTCGCACGTGTTTTTACTCGACTAGCCTGCGGGAAGCATCCTCTTGCACGTGTTTTTACTCGACTAGCCTGCGGGATGCATCCTCTCGCACGTGTTTTTACTCGACTAGCCTCCGGGAAGCATCCTCTCGCACGTGTTTTTACTCGACTAGCCTGCGGGAAGCATCCTCTCGCACGTGTTTTTACTCGACTTGTCTGCGGGATGCATCCTCTCGCACGTGTTTTTGCTCGACTAGCCTGCGGGATGCATCCTCTCGCACGTGTTTTTGCTCGACTAGCCTGCGGGATGCATCCTCTCGCACGTGTTTTTGCTCGACTAGCCTGCGGGATGCATCCTCTCGCACGTGTTTTTGCTCGACTAGCCTGCGGGATGCATCCTCTCGCACGTGTTTTTGCTCGACTAGCCATGCGCATCCCAAAAAACCTGCGCATGCGCATCCCACAAAACCTCGCACGTGTTTTTACTCGACTAGCCTGCGGGATGCATCCTCTCGCACGTGTTTTTACTCGACTAGCCTGCGGGATGCATCCTCTCGCACGTGTTTTTACTCGACTAGCCATGCGCATCCCAAAAAACCTGCGCATGCGCATCCCAAAAAACCTGCGCATGCGCATCCTAAAAAACCTGCGCATGCGCATCCCACAAAACTTCGCACGTGTTTTTACTCGACTAGCCTGCGGGATGCATCCTCTCGCACGTGTTTTTGCTCGACTAGCCTGCGGGATTCATCCTCTCGCACGTGTTTTTACTCGACTAGCCTGCGGGATGCATCCTCTCGCACGTGTTTTTGCTCGACTAGCCTGCGGGATGCATCCTCTCGCACGTGTTTTTACTCGACTAGCCTGCAGGATTCATCCTCTCGCACGTGTTTTTACTCGACTAGCCTGCGGGATGCATCCTCTCGCACGTGTTTTTGCTCGACTAGCCTGCGGGATGCATCCTCTCGCACGTGTTTTTACTCGACTAGCCTGCGGGATGCATCCTCCCGCACGTGTTTTTACTCGACTAGCCTGCGGGATGCATCCTCTCGCACGTGTTTTTGCTCGACTAGCCTGCGGGATGCATCCTCTCGCACGTGTTTTTGCTCGACTAGCCTGCGGGATGCATCCTCTCGCACGTGTTTTTACTCGACTAGCCAGCGGGATGCATCCTCTCGCACGTGTTTTTACTCGACTAGCCTGCGGGATGCATCCTCTCGCACGTGTTTTTACTTGACTAGCCTGCGGGATGCATCCTCTCGCACGTGTTTTTACTCGACTAGCCTGCGGGATGCATCCTCTCGCACGTGTTTTTACTTGACTAGCCTGCGGGATGCATCCTCTCGCACGTGTTTTTGCTCGACTAGCCTGCGGGATGCATCCTCTCGCACGTGTTTTTGCTCGACTAGCCTGCGGGATGCATCCTCTCGCACGTGTTTTTGCTCGACTAGCCTGCGGGATGCATCCTCTCGCACGTGTTTTTACTTGACTAGCCTGCGGGATGCATCCTCTCGCACGTGTTTTTGCTCGACTACCCTGCGGGATGCATCCTCTCGCACGTGTTTTTGCTCGACTAGCCTGTGGGATGCATCCTCTCGCACGTGTTTTTACTCGACTAGCCATGCGCATCCCAAAAAACCTGCGCATGCGCATCCCAAAAAACCTGCGCATGCGCATCCCACAAAACCTGCGCATGCGCATCCCACAAAACTTCGCACGTGTTTTTACTCGACTAGCCTGCGGGATGCATCCTCTCGCACGTGTTTTTACTCGACTAGCCTCCGGGAAGCATCCTCTCGCACGTGTTTTTACTCGACTAGCCTGCGGGAAGCATCCTATCGCACGTGTTTTTACTCGACTAGTCTGCGGGATGCATCCTCTCGCACGTGTTTTTGCTCGACTAGCCTGCAGGATGCATCCTCTCGCACGTGTTTTTGCTCGACTAGCCTGCGGGATGCATCCTCTCGCACGTGTTTTTGCTCGACTAGCCTGCGGGATGCATCCTCTCGCACGTGTTTTTGTTCGACTAGCCTGCGGGATGCATCCTCTCGCACATGTTTTTGCTCGACTAGCCATGCGCATCCCAAAAAACCTGCGCATGCGCATCCCACAAAACCTCGCACGTGTTTTTACTCGACTAGCCTGCGGGATGCATCCTCTCGCACGTGTTTTTACTCGAGTAGCCTGCGGGATGCATCCTCTCGCACGTGTTTTTACTCGACTAGCCTGCGGGATGCATCCTCTCGCACGTGTTTTTGCTCGACTAGCCTGCGGGATGCATCCTCTCGCACGTGTTTTTGCTCGACTAGCCTGCGGGATGCATCCTCTCGCACGTGTTTTTGCTCGACTAGCCTGCGGGATGCATCCTCTCGCACGTGTTTTTACTCGACTAGCCATGCGCATCCCAAAAAACCTGCGCATGCGCATCCCAAAAAACCTGCGCATGCGCATCCCACAAAACCTGCGCATGCGCATCCCACAAAACTTCGCACGTGTTTTTACTCGACTAGCCTGCGGGATGCATCCTCTCGCACGTGTTTTTACTCGACTAGCCTGCGGGATGCATCCTCTCGCACGTGTTTTTGCTCGACTAGCCTGCGGGATTCATCCTCTCGCACGTGTTTTTACTCGACTAGCCTGCGGGATGCATCCTCTCGCACGTGTTTTTGCTCGACTAGCCTGCGGGATGCATCCTCTCGCACGTGTTTTTACTCGACTAGCCAGCGGGATGCATCCTCTCGCACGTGTTTTTGCTCGACTAGCCTGCGGGATGCATCCTCTCGCACGTGTATTTGCTCGACTAGTCTGCGGGATGCATCCTCACGCACGTGTTTGTGCTCGACTAGCCTGCGGGATGCATCCTCTCGCACGTGTTTTTACTTGACTAGCCTGCGGGATGCATCCTCTCGCACGTGTTTTTGCTCGACTAGCCTGCGGGATGCATCCTCTCGCACGTGTTTTTGCTCGACTAGCCTGCGGGATGCATCCTCTCGCACGTGTTTTTACTCGACTAGCCTGCGGGATGCATCCTGTCGCACGTGTTTTTACTCGACTAGCCATGGGCATCCCAAAAAACCTGCGCATGCGCATCCCACAAAACCTGCGCATGCGCATCCCACAAAACCTCGCACGTGTTTTTACTCGACTAGCCTGCGGGATACATCCTCTCGCACGT
Source organism: Lasioglossum baleicum (assembly GCF_051020765.1). Lineage (NCBI taxonomy): Eukaryota > Metazoa > Arthropoda > Insecta > Hymenoptera > Halictidae > Lasioglossum > Lasioglossum baleicum. The sequence goes on along the minus strand of NW_027469318.1, from coordinate 109,009 downwards.
GTTTTTACTCGACTAGCCTGCGGGATGCATCCTCTCGCACGTGTTTTTGCTCGACTAGCCTGCGGGATGCATCCTCTCGCACGTGTTTGTGCTCGACTAGCCTGCGGGATGCATCCTCTCGCACGTGTTTTTACTCGACTAGCCTGCGGGATGCATCCTCTCGCACGTGTTTTTGCTCGACTAGCCTGCGGGATGCATCCTCTCGCATGTGTTTTTGCTCGACTAGCCTGCGGGATGCATCCTCTCGCACGTGTTTTTACTCGACTACCCTGCGGGATGCATCCTCTCGCACGTGTTTATGCTCGACTAGCCATGCGCATCCCAAAAAGCCTGCGCATGCGCATCCCACAAAACCTCGCACGTGTTTTTACTCGACTAGCCTGCAGGATGCATCCTCTCGCACGTGTTTTTACTCGACTAGCCTGCGGGATGCATCCTCTCGCACGTGTTTTTGCTCGACTAGCCTGCGGGATGCATCCTCTCGCACGTGTTTTTGCTCGACTAACCATGCGCATCCCAAAAAACCTGCGCATGCGCATCCCAAAAAACCTGCGCATGCGCGTCCCACAAAACCTGCGCATGCGCATCCCACAAAACCTCGCACGTGTTTGTGCTCGACTAGACTGCGGGATGCATCCTTTCGCACGTGTTTTTACTCGACTAGCCTGCGGGATGCATCCTCTCGCACCTGTTTTTGCTCGACTAGCCTGCGGGATGCATCCTCTCGCACGTGTTTGTGCTCGACTAGCCTGCGGGATGCATCCTCTCGCACCTGTTTTTACTCGACTAGCCTGCGGGATGCATCCTCTCGCACGTGTTTTTGCTCGACTAGCCTGCGGGATTCATCCTCTCGCACGTGTTTTTACTCGACTAGCCTGCGGGATGCATCCTCTCGCACGTGTTTTTGCTCCACTAGCCTGCAGGATTCATCCTCTCGCACGTGTTTTTACTCGACTAGCCTGCGGGATGCATCCTCTCGCACGTGTTCTTGCTCGACTAGCCTGCGGGATGCATCCTCTCGCACGTGTTTTTGCTCGACTAGCCTGCGGGATGCATCCTCTCGCACGTGTTTTTGCTCGACTAGCCTGCGGGACGCATCCTCTCGCACGTGTTTTTACTCGACTAGCCTGCGGGATGCATCCTCTCGCACGTGTTTTTACTCGACTAGCCTGCGGGAACCATCCTCTCGCACGTGTTTTTACCCGACTAGTCTGCGGGATGCATCCTCTCGCACGTGTTTTTGCTCGACTAGCCTGCGGGATGCATCCTCTCGCACGTGTTTTTGCTCGACTAGCCTGCGGGATGCATCCTCTCGCACGTGTATTTGCTCGACTAGCCTGCGGGATGCATCCTCTCGCACGTGTTTGTGCTCGACTAGCCTGCGGGATGCATCCTCTCGCACGTGTTTTTACTTGACTAGCCTGCGGGATGCATCCTCTCGCACGTGTTTTTGCTCGACTAGCCTGCGGGATGCATCCTCTCGCACGTGTTTTTGCTCGACTAGCCTGTGGGATGCATCCTCTCGCACGTGTTTTTACTCGACTAGCCATGCGCATCCCAAAAAACCTGCGCATGCGCATCCCAAAAAACCTGCGCATGCGCATCCCACAAAACCTGCGCATGCGCATCCCACAAAACTTCGCACGTGTTTTTACTCGACTAGCCTGCGGGATGCATCCTCTCGCACGTGTTTTTACTCGACTAGCCTCCGGGAAGCATCCTCTCGCACGTGTTTTTACTCGACTAGCCTGCGGGAAGCATCCTCTCGCACGTGTTTTTACTCGACTAGTCTGCGGGATGCATCCTCTCGCACGTGTTTTTGCTCGACTAGCCTGCGGGATGCATCCTCACGCACGTGTTTTTGCTCGACTAGCCTGCGGGATGCATCCTCTCGCACGTGTTTTTGCTCGACTAGCCTGCGGGATGCATCCTCTCGCACGTGTTTTTACTCGACTACCCTGCGGGATGCATCCTCTCGCACGTGTTTATGCTCGACTAGCCATGCGCATCCCAAAAAGCCTGCGCATGCGCATCCCACAAAACCTCGCACGTGTTTTTACTCGACTAGCCTGCAGGATGCATCCTCTCGCACGTGTTTTTACTCGACTAGCCTGCGGGATGCATCCTCTCGCACGTGTTTTTGCTCGACTAGCCTGCGGGATGCATCCTCTCGCACGTGTTTTTGCTCGACTAACCATGCGCATCCCAAAAAACCTGCGCATGCGCATCCCAAAAAACCTGCGCATGCGCGTCCCACAAAACCTGCGCATGCGCATCCCACAAAACCTCGCACGTGTTTGTGCTCGACTAGACTGCGGGATGCATCCTTTCGCACGTGTTTTTACTCGACTAGCCTGCGGGATGCATCCTCTCGCACCTGTTTTTGCTCGACTAGCCTGCGGGATGCATCCTCTCGCACGTGTTTGTGCTCGACTAGCCTGCGGGATGCATCCTCTCGCACCTGTTTTTACTCGACTAGCCTGCGGGATGCATCCTCTCGCACGTGTTTTTGCTCGACTAGCCTGCGGGATTCATCCTCTCGCACGTGTTTTTACTCGACTAGCCTGCGGGATGCATCCTCTCGCACGTGTTTTTGCTCCACTAGCCTGCAGGATTCATCCTCTCGCACGTGTTTTTACTCGACTAGCCTGCGGGATGCATCCTCTCGCACGTGTTTTTGCTCGACTAGCCTGCGGGATGCATCCTCCCGCACGTGTTTTTACTCGACTAGCCTGCGGGATGCATCCTCTCGCACGTGTTTTTGCTCGACTAGCCTGCGGGACGCATCCTCTCGCACGTGTTTTTACTCGACTAGCCTGCGGGATGCATCCTCTCGCACGTGTTTTTACTCGACTAGCCTGCGGGAAGCATCCTCTTGCACGTGTTTTTACTCGACTAGCCTGCGGGATGCATCCTCTCGCACGTGTTTTTACTCGACTAGCCTCCGGGAAGCATCCTCTCGCACGTGTTTTTACTCGACTAGCCTGCGGGAAGCATCCTCTCGCACGTGTTTTTACTCGACTTGTCTGCGGGATGCATCCTCTCGCACGTGTTTTTGCTCGACTAGCCTGCGGGATGCATCCTCTCGCACGTGTTTTTGCTCGACTAGCCTGCGGGATGCATCCTCTCGCACGTGTTTTTGCTCGACTAGCCTGCGGGATGCATCCTCTCGCACGTGTTTTTGCTCGACTAGCCTGCGGGATGCATCCTCTCGCACGTGTTTTTGCTCGACTAGCCATGCGCATCCCAAAAAACCTGCGCATGCGCATCCCACAAAACCTCGCACGTGTTTTTACTCGACTAGCCTGCGGGATGCATCCTCTCGCACGTGTTTTTACTCGACTAGCCTGCGGGATGCATCCTCTCGCACGTGTTTTTACTCGACTAGCCATGCGCATCCCAAAAAACCTGCGCATGCGCATCCCAAAAAACCTGCGCATGCGCATCCTAAAAAACCTGCGCATGCGCATCCCACAAAACTTCGCACGTGTTTTTACTCGACTAGCCTGCGGGATGCATCCTCTCGCACGTGTTTTTGCTCGACTAGCCTGCGGGATTCATCCTCTCGCACGTGTTTTTACTCGACTAGCCTGCGGGATGCATCCTCTCGCACGTGTTTTTGCTCGACTAGCCTGCGGGATGCATCCTCTCGCACGTGTTTTTACTCGACTAGCCTGCAGGATTCATCCTCTCGCACGTGTTTTTACTCGACTAGCCTGCGGGATGCATCCTCTCGCACGTGTTTTTGCTCGACTAGCCTGCGGGATGCATCCTCTCGCACGTGTTTTTACTCGACTAGCCTGCGGGATGCATCCTCCCGCACGTGTTTTTACTCGACTAGCCTGCGGGATGCATCCTCTCGCACGTGTTTTTGCTCGACTAGCCTGCGGGATGCATCCTCTCGCACGTGTTTTTGCTCGACTAGCCTGCGGGATGCATCCTCTCGCACGTGTTTTTGCTCGACTAGCCTGCGGGACGCATCCTCTCGCACGTGTTTTTACTCGACTAGCCTGCGGGATGCATCCTCTCGCACGTGTTTTTACTCGACTAGCCTGCGGGAAGCATCCTCTTGCACGTGTTTTTACTCGACTAGCCTGCGGGATGCATCCTCTCGCACGTGTTTTTACTCGACTAGCCTGCGGGAAGCATCCTCTCGCACGTGTTTTTACTCGACTAGCCTGCGGGATGCATCCTCTCGCACGTGTTTTTGCACGACTAGCCATGCGCATCCCACAAAACCTCGCACGTGTTTTTACTCGACTAGCCTGCGGGATGCATCCTCTCGCACGTGTTTTTACTCGACTAGCCTGCGGGATGCATCCTCTCGCACGTGTTTTTACTCGACTAGCCTGCGGGATGCATCCTCCCGCACGTGTTTTTACTCGACTAGCCTGCGGGATACATCCTCTCGCACGTGTTTTTGGTCGACTAGCCTGCGGGATGCATCCTCTCCCACGTGTTTTTGCTCGACTAGCCTGCGGGATGCATCCTCTCGCACGTGTTTTTGCTCGACTAGCCTGCGGGACGCATCCTCTCGCACGTGTTTTTACTCGACTAGCCTGCGGGATGCATCCTCTCGCACGTGTTTTTACTCGACTAGCCTGCGGGAAGCATCCTCTTGCACGTGTTTTTACTCGACTAGCCTGCGGGATGCATCCTCTCGCACGTGTTTTTACTCGACTAGCCAGCGGGATGCATCCTCTCGCACGTGTTTTTACTCGACTAGCCTGCGGGAAGCATCCTCTTGCACGTGTTTTTACTCGACTAGCCTGCGGGATGCATCCTTTCGCACGTGTTTTTACTCGACTAGCCTGCGGGATGCATCCTCTCGCACGTGTTTTTGCTCGACTAGCCTGCGGGATGCATCCTCTCGCACGTGTTTTTGCTCGACTAGCCTGCGGGATGCATCCTCTCGCACGTGTTTTTACTCGACTAGCCTGCAGGATTCATCCTCTCGCACGTGTTTTTACTCGACTAGCGTGCGGGATGCATCCTCTCGCACGTGTTTTTGCTCGACTAGCCTGCGGGATGCATCCTCTCGCACGTGTTTTTACTCGACTAGCCTGCGGGATGCATCCTCCCGCACGTGTTTTTACTCGACTAGCCTGCGGGATGCATCCTCTCGCACGTGTTCTTGCTCGACTAGCCTGCGGGATGAATCCTCTCGCACGTGTTTTTGCTCGACTAGCCTGCGGGATGCATCCTCTCGCACGTGTTTTTGCTCGACTAGCCTGCGGGACGCATCCTCTCGCACGTGTTTTTACTCGACTAGCCTGCGGGATGCATCCTCTCGCACGTGTTTTTACTCGACTAGCCTGCGGGAAGCATCCTCTTGCACGTGTTTTTACTCGACTAGCCTGCGGGATGCATCCTCTCGCACGTGTTTTTACTCGACTAGCCTGCGGGAAGCATCCTCTCGCACGTGTTTTTACTCGACTAGCCTGCGGGAAGCATCCTCTCGCACGTGTTTTTACTCGACTAGTCTGCGGGATGCATCCTCTCGCACGTGATTTTGCTCGACTAGCCTGCGGGATGCATCCTCTCGCACGTGTTTTTGCTCGACTAGCCTGCGGGATGCATCCTCTCGCACGTGTTTTTGCACGACTAGCCATGCGCATCCCACAAAACCTCGCACGTGTTTTTACTCGACTAGCCTGCGGGATGCATCCTCTCGCACGTGTTTTTACTCGACTAGCCTGCGGGATGCATCCTCTCGCACGTGTTTTTACTCGACTAGCCTGCGGGATGCATCCTCTCGCACGTGTTTTTGCTCGACTAGCCTGCGGGATGCATCCTCTCGCACGTGTTTTTGCTCGACTAGCCTGCGGGATGCATCCTCTCGCACGTGTTTTTGCTCGACCAGCCTGCGGGATGCATCCTCTCGCACGTGTTTTTGCTCGACTAGCCATGCGCATCCCAAAAAACCTGCGCATGCGCATCCCAAAAAACCTGCGCATGCGCATCCCAAAAAACCTGCGCATGCGCATCCCAAAAAACCTGCGCATGCGCATCCCACAAAACCTCGCACGTGTTTTTATTCGACTAGCCTGCGGGATGCATCCTCTCGCACGTGTTTTTACTCGACTAGCCTGCGGGATGCATCCTCTCGCACGTGTTTTTACTCGACAAGCCTGCGGGATGCATCCTCTCGCACGTGTTTTTACTCGACTAGCCTGCGGGAAGCATCCTCTCGCACGTGTTTTTACTCGACTAGTCTGCGGGATGCATCTTCTCGCACGTGTTTTTGCTCGACTAGCCTGCGGGATGCATCCTCTCGCACGTGTTTTTACTCGACTAGCCATGCGCATCCCAAAAAACCTGCGCATGCGCATCCCAAAAAACCTGCGCATGCGCATCCCAAAAAACCTGCGCATGCGCATCCCACAAAACCTGCGCATGCGCATCCCACAAAACTTCGCACGTGTTTTTACTCGACTAGCCTGCGGGATGCATCCTCTCGCACGTGTTTTTACTCGACTAGCCTGCGGGATGCATCCTCTCGCACGTGTTTTTGCTCGACTAGCCTGCGGGATGCATCCTCTCGCACGTGTTTTTACTCGACTAGCCTGCGGGATTCATCCTCTCGCACGTGTTTTTACTCGACTAGCCTGCGGGATGCATCCTCTCGCACGTGTTTTTGCTCGACTAGCCTGCAGGATTCATCCTCTCGCACGTGTTTTTACTCGACTAGCCTGCGGGATGCATCCTCTCGCACGTGTTTTTGCTCGACTAGCCTGCGGGATGCATCCTCTCGCACGTGTTTTTACTCGACTAGCCTGCGGGATGCATCCTCCCGCACGTGTTTTTACTCGACTAGCCTGCGGGATGCATCCTCTCGCACGTGTTTTTGCTCGACTAGCCTGCGGGATGCATCCTCTCGCACGTGTTTTTGCTCGACTAGCCTGCGGGATGCATCCTCTCGCACGTGTTTTTGCTCAACTAGCCTGCGGGATGCATCCTCTCGCACGTGTTTTTACTCGACTACCCTGCGGGATGCATCCTCTCGCACGTGTTTTTGCTCGACTAGCCATGCGCATCCCAAAAAACCTGCACATGCGCATCCCAAAAAACCTGCGCATGCGCATCCCACAAAACCTCGCACGTGTTTTTACTCGACTAGCCTGCGGGATGCATCCTCTCGCACGTGTTTTTGCTCGACTAGCCTGCGGGATGCATCCTCTCGCACGTGTTTTTGCTCGACTAGCCTGCGGGATGCATCCTCTCGCACGTGTTTTTACTCGACTAGCCTGCGGGATGCATCCTCCCGCACGTGTTTTTACTCGACTAGCCTGCGGGATACATCCTCTCGCACGTGTTTTTGCTCGACTAGCCTGCGGGATGCATCCTCTCGCACGTGTTTTTACTCGACTAGCCTGCGGGATGCATCCTCTCGCACGTGTTTTTACTCGACTAGTCTGCGGGAAGCATCCTCTTGCACGTGTTTTTACTCGACTAGCCTGCGGGATGCATCCTCTCGCACGTGTTTTTACTCGACTAGCCAGCGGGATGCATCCTCTCGCACGTGTTTTTACTCGACTAGCCTGCGGGAAGCATCCTCTTGCATTTGTTTTTACTCGACTAGCCTGCGGGATGCATCCTCTCGCACGTGTTTTTACTCGACAAGCCTGCGGGATGCATCCTCTCGCACGTGTTTTTACTCGACTAGCCTGCGGGAAGCATCCTCTCGCACGTGTTTTTACACGACTAGCCTGCGGGAAGCATCCTCTCGCACGTGTTTTTACTCGACTAGTCTGCGGGATGCATCCTCTCGCACGTGTTTTTGCTCGACTAGCCAGCGGGATGCATCCTCTCGCACGTGTTTTTACTCGACTAGCCATGCGCATCCCAAAAAACCTGCGCATGCGCATCCCAAAAAACCTGCGCATGCGCATCCCACAAAACCTGCGCATGCGCATCCCACAAAACTTCGCACGTGTTTTTACTCGACTAGCCTGCGGGATGCATCCTCTCGCACGTGTTTTTACTCGACTAGCCTGCGGGATGCATCCTCTCGCACGTGTTTTTGCTCGACTAGCCTGCGGGATGCATCCTCTCGCACGTGTTTTTACTCGACTAGCCTGCGGGATTCATCCTCTCGCACGTGTTTTTACTCGACTAGCCTGCGGGATGCATCCTCTCGCACGTGTTTTTGCTCGACTAGCCTGCGGGAAGCATCCTCTCGCACGTGTTTTTACACGACTAGCCTGCGGGAAGCATCCTCTCGCACGTGTTTTTACTCGACTAGTCTGCGGGATGCATCCTCTCGCACGTGATTTTGCTCGACTAGCCTGCGGGATGCATCCTCTCGCACGTGTTTTTGCTCGACTAGCCTGCGGGATGCATCCTCTCGCACGTGTTTTTACTCGACTAGCTTGCGGGATGCATCCTCTCGCACGTGTTTTTACTCGACTAGCCTGCGGGATGCATCCTCTCGCACGTGTTTTTACTCGACTAGCCTGCGGGATGCATCCTCTCGCACGTGTTTTTGCTCGACTAGCCTGCGGGATGCATCCTCTCGCACGTGTTTTTGCTCGACTAGCCTGCGGGATGCATCCTCTCGCACGTGTTTTTGCTCGACTAGCCATGCGCATCCCAAAAAACATGCGCATGCGCATCCCAAAAAACCTGCGCATGCGCATCCCAAAAAACCTGGGCATGCGCATCCCACAAAACCTCGCACGTGTTTTTATTCGACTAGCCTGCGGGATGCATCCTCTCGCACGTGTTTTTGCTCGACTAGCCTGCGGGATGCATCCTGTCGCACGTGTTTTTACTCGACTAGCCTGCGGGATGCATCCTCTCGCACGTGTTTTTACTCGACTAGCCTGCGGGATGCATCCTCTCGCACGTGTTTTTGCTCGACTAGCCTGCGGGATGCATCCTCTCGCACGTGTTTTTGCTCGACTAGCCTGCGGGATGCATCCTCTCGCACGTGTTTTTGCTCGACTAGCCATGCGCATCCCAAAAAACCTGCGCATGCGCATCCCACAAAACCTCGCACGTGTTTTTACTCGACTAGCCTGCGGGATGCATCCTCTCGCACGTGTTTTTACTCGACTAGCCTGCGGGATGCATCCTCTCGCACGTGTTTTTACTCAACTAGCCTGCGGGATGCATCCTCTCGCACGTGTTTTTGCTCGACTAGTCTGCGGGATGCATCCTCTCGCACGTGTTTTTGCTCGACTAGCCATGCGCATCCCAAAAAACCTGCGCATGCGCATCCCACAAAACCTGCGCATGCGCATCCCACAAAACCTCGCACGTGTTTTTACTCGACTAGCCTGCGGGATGCATCCTCTCGCACGTGTTTTTACTCGACTAGCCTGAGGGATGCATCCTCTCGCACGTGTTTTTGCTCGACTAGCCTGCGGGATGCATCCTCTCGCACGTGTTTTTGCTCGACTAGCCTGCGGGATGCATCCTCTCGCACGTGTTTTTACTCGACTAGCCTGCGGGATGCATCCTCTAGCACGTGTTTTTACTCGACTACCCTGCGGGATGCATCCTCTCGCACGTGTTTTTGCTCGACTAGCCATGCGCATCCCAAAAAACCTGCGCATGCGCATCCCAAAAAACCTGCGCATGCGCATCCCACAAAACCTGCGCATGCGCATCCCACAAAACCTCGCACGTGTTTTTACTCGACTAGCCTGCGGGATGCATCCTCTCGCACGTGTTTTTACTCGACTAGCTTGCGGGATGCATCCTCTCGCACGTGTTTTTACTCGACTAGCCTGCGGGATGCATCCTCTCGCACGTGTTTTTACTCGACTAGCCTGCGGGATGCATCCTCTCGCACGTGTTTTTACTCGACGAGCCTGCGGGAAGCATCCTCTCGCACGTGTTTTTACTCGACTAGTCTGCGGGATGCATCCTCTCGCACGTGTTTTTGCTCGACTAGCCATGCGCATCCCAAAAAACCTGCGCATGCGCATCCCACAAAACCTGCGCATGCGCATCCCACAAAACCTCGCACGTGTTTTTTACTCGACTAGCCTGCGGGATGCATCCTCTCGCACGTGTTTTTACTCTACTAGCCTGCGGGATGCATCCTCTCGCACGTGTTTTTGCTCGACTAGCCTGCGGGATGCATCCTCTCGCACGTGTTTTTGCTCGACTACCCTGCGGGATGCATCCTCTCGCACGTGTTTTTGCTCGACTAGCCATGCGCATCCCAAAAAACCTGCGCATGCGCATCCCAAAAAACCTGCGCATGCGCATCCCACAAAACCTGCTCATGCGCATCCCACAAAACCTCGCACGTGTTTTTACTCGACTAGCCTGCGGGATGCATCCTCTCGCACGTGTTTTTACTCGACTAGCCTGCGGGATGCATCCTCTCGCACGTGTTTTTACTCGACTAGCCTGCGGGATGCATCCTCTCGCACGTGTTTTTACTCGACTAGCCTGCGGGAAGCATCCTCTCGCACGTGTTTTTACTCGACTAGTCTGCGGGATGCATCCTCTCGCACGTGTTTTTGCTCGACTAGCCATGCGCATCCCAAAAAACCTGCGCATGCGCATCCCACAAAACCTGCGCATGCGCATCACACAAAACCTCGCACGTGTTTTTACTCGACTAGCCTGCGGGATGCATCCTCTCGCACGTGTTTTTTCTCGACTAGCCTGCGGGATGCATCCTCTCGCACGTGTTTTTGCTCGACTAGCCTGCGGGATGCATCGTCTCGCACGTGTTTTTGCTCGACTACCCTGCGGGATGCATCCTCTCGCACGTGTTTTTACTCGACTAGCCTGCGGGAAGCATCCTCTCGCACGTGTTTTTACTCGACTAGTCTGCGGGATGCATCCTCTCGCACGTGTTTTTGCTCGACTAGCCATGCGCATCCCAAAAAACCTGCGCATGCGCATCCCACAAAACCTGCGCATGCGCATCACACAAAACCTCGCACGTGTTTTTACTCGACTAGCCTGCGGGATGCATCCTCTCGCACGTGTTTTTACTCGACTAGCCTGCGGGATGCATCCTCTCGCACGTGTTTTTGCTCGACTAGCCTGCGGGATGCATCCTCTCGCACGTGTTTTTGCTCGACTACCCTGCGGGATGCATCCTCTCGCACGTGTTTTTGCTCGACTAGCCATGCGCATCCCAAAAAACCTGCGCATGCGGATCCCAAAAAACCTGCGCATGCGCATCCCACAAAACCTGCGCATGCGCATCCCACAAAACCTCGCACGTGTTTTTGCTCGACTAGCCTGCGGGATGCATCCTCTCGCACGTGTTTTTACTCGACTAGCCTGCGGGATGCATCCTCTCGCACGTGTTTTTACTCGACTAGCCTGCGGGATGCATCCTCTCGCACGTGTTTTTACTCGACTAGCCTGCGGGATGCATCCTCTCGCACGTGTTTTTACTCGACTAGCCTGCGGGATGCATCCTCTCGCACGTGTTTTTGCTCGACTAGCTTGCGGGATGCATCCTCTCGCACGTGTTTTTGCTCGACTAGCCTGCGGGATGCATCCTCTCGCACGTGTTTTTGCTCGACTAGCCTGCGGGATGCATCCTCTCGCACGTGTTTTTACTCGACTAGCCTGCGGGATGCATCCTCCCGCACGTGTTTTTACTCGACTAGCCTGCGGGATACATCCTCTCGCACGTGTTTTTGCTCGACTAGCCTGCGGGATGCATCCTCTCGCACGTGTTTTTGCTCGACTAGCCTGCGGGATGCATCCTCTCGCACGTGTTTTTGCTCGACTAGCCTGCGGGACGCATCCTCTCGCACGTGTTTTTACTCGACTAGCCTGCGGGATGCATCCTCTCGCACGTGTTTTTACTCGACTAGCCTGCGGGAAGCATCCTCTCGCACGTGTTTTTGCTCGACTAGCCTGCGGGATGCATCCTCCCGCACGTGTTTTTACTCGACTAGCCTGCGGGATGCATCCTCTCGCACGTGTTTTTGCTCGACTAGCCTGCGGGATGCATCCTCTCGCACGTGTTTTTGCTCGACTAGCCTGCGGGATGCATCCTCTCGCACGTGTTTTTGCTCAACTAGCCTGCGGGATGCATCCTCTCGCACGTGTTTTTACTCGACTACCCTGCGGGATGCATCCTCTCGCACGTGTTTTTGCTCGACTAGCCATGCGCATCCCAAAAAACCTGCACATGCGCATCCCAAAAAACCTGCGCATGCGCATCCCACAAAACCTCGCACGTGTTTTTACTCGACTAGCCTGCGGGATGCATCCTCTCGCACGTGTTTTTGCTCGACTAGCCTGCGGGATGCATCCTCTCGCACGTGTTTTTGCTCGACTAGCCTGCGGGATGCATCCTCTCGCACGTGTTTTTACTCGACTAGCCTGCGGGATGCATCCTCCCGCACGTGTTTTTACTCGACTAGCCTGCGGGATACATCCTCTCGCACGTGTTTTTGCTCGACTAGCCTGCGGGATGCATCCTCTCGCACGTGTTTTTACTCGACTAGCCTGCGGGATGCATCCTCTCGCACGTGTTTTTACTCGACTAGTCTGCGGGAAGCATCCTCTTGCACGTGTTTTTACTCGACTAGCCTGCGGGATGCATCCTCTCGCACGTGTTTTTACTCGACTAGCCAGCGGGATGCATCCTCTCGCACGTGTTTTTACTCGACTAGCCTGCGGGAAGCATCCTCTTGCATTTGTTTTTACTCGACTAGCCTGCGGGATGCATCCTCTCGCACGTGTTTTTACTCGACTAGCCTGCGGGATGCATCCTCTCGCACGTGTTTTTACTCGACTAGCCTGCGGGAAGCATCCTCTCGCACGTGTTTTTACACGACTAGCCTGCGGGAAGCATCCTCTCGCACGTGTTTTTACTCGACTAGTCTGCGGGATGCATCCTCTCGCACGTGTTTTTGCTCGACTAGCCTGCGGGATGCATCCTCTCGCACGTGTTTTTACTCGACTAGCCATGCGCATCCCAAAAAACCTGCGCATGCGCATCCCAAAAAACCTGCGCATGCGTATCCCACAAAACCTGCGCATGCGCATCCCACAAAACTTCGCACGTGTTTTTACTCGACTAGCCTGCGGGATGCATCCTCTCGCACGTGTTTTTACTCGACTAGCCTGCGGGATGCATCCTCTCGCACGTGTTTTTGCTCGACTAGCCTGCGGGATGCATCCTCTCGCACGTGTTTTTACTCGACTAGCCTGCGGGATTCATCCTCTCGCACGTGTTTTTACTCGACTAGCCTGCGGGATGCATCCTCTCGCACGTGTTTTTGCTCGACTAGCCTGCGGGAAGCATCCTCTCGCACGTGTTTTTACACGACTAGCCTGCGGGAAGCATCCTCTCGCACGTGTTTTTACTCGACTAGTCTGCGGGATGCATCCTCTCGCACGTGATTTTGCTCGACTAGCCTGCGGGATGCATCCTCTCGCACGTGTTTTTGCTCGACTAGCCTGCGGGATGCATCCTCTCGCACGTGTTTTTACTCGACTAGCTTGCGGGATGCATCCTCTCGCACGTGTTTTTACTCGACTAGCCTGCGGGATGCATCCTCTCGCACGTGTTTTTACTCGACTAGCCTGCGGGATGCATCCTCTCGCACGTGTTTTTGCTCGACTAGCCTGCGGGATGCATCCTCTCGCACGTGTTTTTGCTCGACTAGCCTGCGGGATGCATCCTCTCGCACGTGTTTTTGCTCGACTAGCCATGCGCATCCCAAAAAACATGCGCATGCGCATCCCAAAAAACCTGCGCATGCGCATCCCAAAAAACCTGGGCATGCGCATCCCACAAAACCTCGCACGTGTTTTTATTCGACTAGCCTGCGGGATGCATCCTCTCGCACGTGTTTTTGCTCGACTAGCCTGCGGGATGCATCCTGTCGCACGTGTTTTTACTCGACTAGCCTGCGGGATGCATCCTCTCGCACGTGTTTTTACTCGACTAGCCTGCGGGATGCATCCTCTCGCACGTGTTTTTGCTCGACTAGCCTGCGGGATGCATCCTCTCGCACGTGTTTTTGCTCGACTAGCCTGCGGGATGCATCCTGTCGCACGTGTTTTTTACTCGACTAGCCTGCGGGATGCATCCTCTCGCACGTGTTTTTACTCGACTAGCCTGCGGGATGCATCCTCTCGCACGTGTTTTTGCTCGACTAGCCTGCGGGATGCATCCTCTCGCACGTGTTTTTGCTCGACTAGCCTGCGGGATGCATCCTCTCGCACGTGTTTTTGCTCGACTAGCCATGCGCATCCCAAAAAACCTGCGCATGCGCATCCCACAAAACCTCGCACGTGTTTTTACTCGACTAGCCTGCGGGATGCATCCTCTCGCACGTGTTTTTACTCGACTAGCCTGCGGGATGCATCCTCTCGCACGTGTTTTTACTCAACTAGCCTGCGGGATGCATCCTCTCGCACGTGTTTTTGCTCGACTAGTCTGCGGGATGCATCCTCTCGCACGTGTTTTTGCTCGACTAGCCATGCGCATCCCAAAAAACCTGCGCATGCGCATCCCACAAAACCTGCGCATGCGCATCCCACAAAACCTCGCACGTGTTTTTACTCGACTAGCCTGCGGGATGCATCCTCTCGCACGTGTTTTTACTCGACTAGCCTGCGGGATGCATCCTCTCGCACGTGTTTTTGCTCGACTAGCCTGCGGGATGCATCCTCTCGCACGTGTTTTTGCTCGACTACCCTGCGGGATGCATCCTCTCGCACGTGTTTTTGCTCGACTAGCCATGCGCATCCCAAAAAACCTGCGCATGCGCATCCCAAAAAACCTGCGCATGCGCATCCCACAAAACCTGCTCATGCGCATCCCACAAAACCTCGCACGTGTTTTTACTCGACTAGCCTGCGGGATGCATCCTCTCGCACGTGTTTTTACTCGACTAGCCTGCGGGATGCATCCTCTCGCACGTGTTTTTACTCGACTAGCCTGCGGGATGCATCCTCTCGCACGTGTTTTTACTCGACTAGCCTGCGGGAAGCATCCTCTCGCACGTGTTTTTACTCGACTAGTCTGCGGGATGCATCCTCTCGCACGTGTTTTTGCTCGACTAGCCATGCGCATCCCAAAAAACCTGCGCATGCGCATCCCACAAAACCTGCGCATGCGCATCACACAAAACCTCGCACGTGTTTTTACTCGACTAGCCTGCGGGATGCATCCTCTCGCACGTGTTTTTTCTCGACTAGCCTGCGGGATGCATCCTCTCGCACGTGTTTTTGCTCGACTAGCCTGCGGGATGCATCGTCTCGCACGTGTTTTTGCTCGACTACCCTGCGGGATGCATCCTCTCGCACGTGTTTTTACTCGACTAGCCTGCGGGAAGCATCCTCTCGCACGTGTTTTTACTCGACTAGTCTGCGGGATGCATCCTCTCGCACGTGTTTTTGCTCGACTAGCCATGCGCATCCCAAAAAACCTGCGCATGCGCATCCCACAAAACCTGCGCATGCGCATCACACAAAACCTCGCACGTGTTTTTACTCGACTAGCCTGCGGGATGCATCCTCTCGCACGTGTTTTTACTCGACTAGCCTGCGGGATGCATCCTCTCGCACGTGTTTTTGCTCGACTAGCCTGCGGGATGCATCCTCTCGCACGTGTTTTTGCTCGACTACCCTGCGGGATGCATCCTCTCGCACGTGTTTTTGCTCGACTAGCCATGCGCATCCCAAAAAACCTGCGCATGCGGATCCCAAAAAACCTGCGCATGCGCATCCCACAAAACCTGCGCATGCGCATCCCACAAAACCTCGCACGTGTTTTTGCTCGACTAGCCTGCGGGATGCATCCTCTCGCACGTGTTTTTACTCGACTAGCCTGCGGGATGCATCCTCTCGCACGTGTTTTTACTCGACTAGCCTGCGGGATGCATCCTCTCGCACGTGTTTTTACTCGACTAGCCTGCGGGATGCATCCTCTCGCACGTGTTTTTACTCGACTAGCCTGCGGGATGCATCCTCTCGCACGTGTTTTTGCTCGACTAGCTTGCGGGATGCATCCTCTCGCACGTGTTTTTGCTCGACTAGCCTGCGGGATGCATCCTCTCGCACGTGTTTTTGCTCGACTAGCCTGCGGGATGCATCCTCTCGCACGTGTTTTTACTCGACTAGCCTGCGGGATGCATCCTCCCGCACGTGTTTTTACTCGACTAGCCTGCGGGATACATCCTCTCGCACGTGTTTTTGCTCGACTAGCCTGCGGGATGCATCCTCTCGCACGTGTTTTTGCTCGACTAGCCTGCGGGATGCATCCTCTCGCACGTGTTTTTGCTCGACTAGCCTGCGGGACGCATCCTCTCGCACGTGTTTTTACTCGACTAGCCTGCGGGATGCATCCTCTCGCACGTGTTTTTACTCGACTAGCCTGCGGGAAGCATCCTCTCGCACGTGTTTTTGCTCGACTAGCCTGCGGGATGCATCCTCTCGCACGTGTTTTTGCTCGACTAGCCTGCGGGATGCATCCTCTCGCACGTGTTTTTACTCGACTAGCCTGCGGGATGCATCCTCTAGCACGTGTTTTTACTCGACTACCCTGCGGGATGCATCCTCTCGCACGTGTTTTTGCTCGACTAGCCATGCGCATCCCAAAAAACCTGCGCATGCGCATCCCAAAAAACCTGCGCATGCGCATCCCACAAAACCTGCGCATGCGCATCCCACAAAACCTCGCACGTGTTTTTACTCGACTAGCCTGCGGGATGCATCCTCTCGCACGTGTTTTTACTCGACTAGCCTGCGGGATGCATCCTCTCGCACGTGTTTTTACTCTACTAGCCTGCGGGATGCATCCTCTCGCACGTGTTTTTGCTCGACTAGCCTGCGGGATGCATCCTCTCGCACGTGTTTTTGCTCGACTACCCTGCGGGATGCATCCTCTCGCACGTGTTTTTGCTCGACTAGCCATGCGCATCCCAAAAAACCTGCGCATGCGCATCCCAAAAAACCTGCGCATGCGCATCCCACAAAACCTGCTCATGCGCATCCCACAAAACCTCGCACGTGTTTTTACTCGACTAGCCTGCGGGATGCATCCTCTCGCACGTGTTTTTACTCGACTAGCCTGCGGGATGCATCCTCTCGCACGTGTTTTTACTCGACTAGCCTGCGGGATGCATCCTCTCGCACGTGTTTTTACTCGACTAGCCTGCGGGAAGCATCCTCTCGCACGTGTTTTTACTCGACTAGTCTGCGGGATGCATCCTCTCGCACGTGTTTTTGCTCGACTAGCCATGCGCATCCCAAAAAACCTGCGCATGCGCATCCCACAAAACCTGCGCATGCGCATCACACAAAACCTCGCACGTGTTTTTACTCGACTAGCCTGCGGGATGCATCCTCTCGCACGTGTTTTTTCTCGACTAGCCTGCGGGATGCATCCTCTCGCACGTGTTTTTGCTCGACTAGCCTGCGGGATGCATCGTCTCGCACGTGTTTTTGCTCGACTACCCTGCGGGATGCATCCTCTCGCACGTGTTTTTACTCGACTAGCCTGCGGGAAGCATCCTCTCGCACGTGTTTTTACTCGACTAGTCTGCGGGATGCATCCTCTCGCACGTGTTTTTGCTCGACTAGCCATGCGCATCCCAAAAAACCTGCGCATGCGCATCCCACAAAACCTGCGCATGCGCATCACACAAAACCTCGCACGTGTTTTTACTCGACTAGCCTGCGGGATGCATCCTCTCGCACGTGTTTTTACTCGACTAGCCTGCGGGATGCATCCTCTCGCACGTGTTTTTGCTCGACTAGCCTGCGGGATGCATCCTCTCGCACGTGTTTTTGCTCGACTACCCTGCGGGATGCATCCTCTCGCACGTGTTTTTGCTCGACTAGCCATGCGCATCCCAAAAAACCTGCGCATGCGGATCCCAAAAAACCTGCGCATGCGCATCCCACAAAACCTCGCACGTGTTTTTGCTCGACTAGCCTGCGGGATGCATCCTCTCGCACGTGTTTTTACTCGACTAGCCTGCGGGATGCATCCTCTCGCACGTGTTTTTACTCGACTAGCCTGCGGGATGCATCCTCTCGCACGTGTTTTTACTCGACTAGCCTGCGGGATGCATCCTCTCGCACGTGTTTTTACTCGACTAGCCTGCGGGATGCATCCTCTCGCACGTGTTTTTGCTCGACTAGCTTGCGGGATGCATCCTCTCGCACGTGTTTTTGCTCGACTAGCCTGCGGGATGCATCCTCTCGCACGTGTTTTTGCTCGACTAGCCTGCGGGATGCATCCTCTCGCACGTGTTTTTACTCGACTAGCCTGCGGGATGCATCCTCCCGCACGTGTTTTTACTCGACTAGCCTGCGGGATACATCCTCTCGCACGTGTTTTTGCTCGACTAGCCTGCGGGATGCATCCTCTCGCACGTGTTTTTGCTCGACTAGCCTGCGGGATGCATCCTCTCGCACGTGTTTTTGCTCGACTAGCCTGCGGGACGCATCCTCTCGCACGTGTTTTTACTCGACTAGCCTGCGGGATGCATCCTCTCGCACGTGTTTTTACTCGACTAGCCTGCGGGAAGCATCCTCTTGCACGTGTTTTTACTCGACTAGCCTGCGGGATGCATCCTCTCGCACGTGTTTTTACTCGACTAGCCAGCGGGATGCATCCTCTCGCACGTGTTTTTACTCGACTAGCCTGCGGGAAGCATCCTCTTGCATTTGTTTTTACTCGACTAGCCTGCGGGATGCATCCTCTCGCACGAGTTTTTACTCGACTAGCCTGCGGGATGCATCTTCTCGCACGTGTTTTTACTCGACTAGCCTGCGGGAAGCATCCTCTCGCACGTGTTTTTACACGACTAGCCTGCGGGAAGCATCCTCTCGCACGTGTTTTTACTCGACTAGTCTGCGGGATGCATCCTCTCGCACGTGATTTTGCTCGACTAGCCTGCGGGATGCATCCTCTCGCACGTGTTTTTGCTCGACTAGCCTGCGGGATGCATCCTCTCGCACGTGTTTTTGCACGACTAGCCATGCGCATCCCACAAAACCTCGCACGTGTTTTTACTCGACTAGCCTGCGGGATGCATCCTCTCGCACGTGTTTTTACTCGAGTAGCCTGCGGGATGCATCCTCTCGCACGTGTTTTTACTCGACTAGCCTGCGGGATGCATCCTCTCGCACGTGTTTTTGCTCGACTAGCCTGCGGGATGCATCCTCTCGCACGTGTTTTTGCTCGACTAGCCTGCGGGATGCATCCTCTCGCACGTGTTTTTACTCGACTAGCCTGCGGGATGCATCCTCTCGCACGTGTTTTTACTGGACTAGCCTGCGGGATGCATCCTCTCGCACGTGTTTTTGCTCGACTAGCCTGCGGGATGCATCCTCTCGCACGTGTTTTTGCTCGACTAGCCTGCGGGATGCATCCTCTCGCACGTGTTTTTACTCGACTAGCCTGCGGGATGCATCCTCTAGCACGTGTTTTTACTCGACTACCCTGCGGGATGCATCCTCTCGCACGTGTTTTTGCTCGACTAGCCATGCGCATCCCAAAAAACCTGCGCATGCGCATCCCGAAAAACCTGCGCATGCGCATCCCACAAAACCTGCGCATGCGCATCCCACAAAACCTCGCACGTGTTTTTACTCGACTAGCCTGCGGGATGCATCCTCTCGCACGTGTTTTTACTCGACTAGCTTGCGGGATGCATCCTCTCGCACGTGTTTTTACTCGACTAGCCTGCGGGATGCATCCTCTCGCACGTGTTTTTACTCGACTAGCCTGCGGGATGCATCCTCTCGCACGTGTTTTTACTCGACGAGCCTGCGGGAAGCATCCTCTCGCACGTGTTTTTACTCGACTAGTCTGCGGGATGCATCCTCTCGCACGTGTTTTTGCTCGACTAGCCATGCGCATCCCAAAAAACCTGCGCATGCGCATCCCACAAAACCTGCGCATGCGCATCCCACAAAACCTCGCACGTGTTTTTACTCGACTAGCCTGCGGGATGCATCCTCTCGCACGTGTTTTTACTCTACTAGCCTGCGGGATGCATCCTCTCGCACGTGTTTTTGCTCGACTAGCCTGCGGGATGCATCCTCTCGCACGTGTTTTTGCTCGACTACCCTGCGGGATGCATCCTCTCGCACGTGTTTTTGCTCGACTAGCCATGCGCATCCCAAAAAACCTGCGCATGCGCATCCCAAAAAACCTGCGCATGCGCATCCCACAAAACCTGCGCATGCGCATCCCACAAAACCTCGCACGTGTTTTTACTCGACTAGCCTGCGGGATGCATCCTCTCGCACGTGTTTTTACTCGACTAGCCTGCGGGATGCATCCTCTCGCACGTGTTTTTACTCGACTAGCCTGCGGGATGCATCCTCTCGCACGTGTTTTTACTCGACTAGCCTGCGGGAAGCATCCTCTCGCACGTGTTTTTACTCGACTAGTCTGCGGGATGCATCCTCTCGCACGTGTTTTTGCTCGACTAGCCATGCGCATCCCAAAAAACCTGCGCATGCGCATCCCACAAAACCTGCGCATGCGCATCACACAAAACCTCGCACGTGTTTTTACTCGACTAGCCTGCGGGATGCATCCTCTCGCACGTGTTTTTTCTCGACTAGCCTGCGGGATGCATCCTCTCGCACGTGTTTTTGCTCGACTAGCCTGCGGGATGCATCGTCTCGCACGTGTTTTTGCTCGACTACCCTGCGGGATGCATCCTCTCGCACGTGTTTTTACTCGACTAGCCTGCGGGAAGCATCCTCTCGCACGTGTTTTTACTCGACTAGTCTGCGGGATGCATCCTCTCGCACGTGTTTTTGCTCGACTAGCCATGCGCATCCCAAAAAACCTGCGCATGCGCATCCCACAAAACCTGCGCATGCGCATCACACAAAACCTCGCACGTGTTTTTACTCGACTAGCCTGCGGGATGCATCCTCTCGCACGTGTTTTTACTCGACTAGCCTGCGGGATGCATCCTCTCGCACGTGTTTTTGCTCGACTAGCCTGCGGGATGCATCCTCTCGCACGTGTTTTTGCTCGACTACCCTGCGGGATGCATCCTCTCGCACGTGTTTTTGCTCGACTAGCCATGCGCATCCCAAAAAACCTGCGCATGCGGATCCCAAAAAACCTGCGCATGCGCATCCCACAAAACCTGCGCATGCGCATCCCACAAAACCTCGCACGTGTTTTTGCTCGACTAGCCTGCGGGATGCATCCTCTCGCACGTGTTTTTACTCGACTAGCCTGCGGGATGCATCCTCTCGCACGTGTTTTTACTCGACTAGCCTGCGGGATGCATCCTCTCGCACGTGTTTTTACTCGACTAGCCTGCGGGATGCATCCTCTCGCACGTGTTTTTACTCGACTAGCCTGCGGGATGCATCCTCTCGCACGTGTTTTTGCTCGACTAGCTTGCGGGATGCATCCTCTCGCACGTGTTTTTGCTCGACTAGCCTGCGGGATGCATCCTCTCGCACGTGTTTTTGCTCGACTAGCCTGCGGGATGCATCCTCTCGCACGTGTTTTTACTCGACTAGCCTGCGGGATGCATCCTCCCGCACGTGTTTTTACTCGACTAGCCTGCGGGATACATCCTCTCGCACGTGTTTTTGCTCGACTAGCCTGCGGGATGCATCCTCTCGCACGTGTTTTTGCTCGACTAGCCTGCGGGATGCATCCTCTCGCACGTGTTTTTGCTCGACTAGCCTGCGGGACGCATCCTCTCGCACGTGTTTTTACTCGACTAGCCTGCGGGATGCATCCTCTCGCACGTGTTTTTACTCGACTAGCCTGCGGGAAGCATCCTCTTGCACGTGTTTTTACTCGACTAGCCTGCGGGATGCATCCTCTCGCACGTGTTTTTACTCGACTAGCCAGCGGGATGCATCCTCTCGCACGTGTTTTTACTCGACTAGCCTGCGGGAAGCATCCTCTTGCATTTGTTTTTACTCGACTAGCCTGCGGGATGCATCCTCTCGCACGAGTTTTTACTCGACTAGCCTGCGGGATGCATCTTCTCGCACGTGTTTTTACTCGACTAGCCTGCGGGAAGCATCCTCTCGCACGTGTTTTTACACGACTAGCCTGCGGGAAGCATCCTCTCGCACGTGTTTTTACTCGACTAGTCTGCGGGATGCATCCTCTCGCACGTGATTTTGCTCGACTAGCCTGCGGGATGCATCCTCTCGCACGTGTTTTTGCTCGACTAGCCTGCGGGATGCATCCTCTCGCACGTGTTTTTGCACGACTAGCCATGCGCATCCCACAAAACCTCGCACGTGTTTTTACTCGACTAGCCTGCGGGATGCATCCTCTCGCACGTGTTTTTACTCGAGTAGCCTGCGGGATGCATCCTCTCGCACGTGTTTTTACTCGACTAGCCTGCGGGATGCATCCTCTCGCACGTGTTTTTGCTCGACTAGCCTGCGGGATGCATCCTCTCGCACGTGTTTTTGCTCGACTAGCCTGCGGGATGCATCCTCTCGCACGTGTTTTTGCTCGACTAGCCATGCGCATCCCAAAAAACATGCGCATGCGCATCCCAAAAAACCTGCGCATGCGCATCCCAAAAAACCTGGGCATGCGCATCCCACAAAACCTCGCACGTGTTTTTATTCGACTAGCCTGCGGGATGCATCCTCTCGCACGTGTTTTTGCTCGACTAGCCTGCGGGATGCATCCTGTCGCACGTGTTTTTACTCGACTAGCCTGCGGGATGCATCCTCTCGCACGTGTTTTTACTCGACTAGCCTGCGGGATGCATCCTCTCGCACGTGTTTTTGCTCGACTAGCCTGCGGGATGCATCCTCTCGCACGTGTTTTTGCTCGACTAGCCTGCGGGATGCATCCTCTCGCACGTGTTTTTGCTCGACTAGCCTGCGGGATGCATCCTCTCGCACGTGTTTTTGCTCGACTAGCCTGCGGGATGCATCCTCTCGCACGTGTTTTTGCTCGACTAGCCATGCGCATCCCAAAAAACCTGCGCATGCGCATCCCACAAAACCTCGCACGTGTTTTTACTCGACTAGCCTGCGGGATGCATCCTCTCGCACGTGTTTTTACTCGACTAGCCTGCGGGATGCATCCTCTCGCACGTGTTTTTACTCAACTAGCCTGCGGGATGCATCCTCTCGCACGTGTTTTTGCTCGACTAGCCTGCGGGATGCATCGTCTCGCACGTGTTTTTGCTCGACTACCCTGCGGGATGCATCCTCTCGCACGTGTTTTTACTCGACTAGCCTGCGGGAAGCATCCTCTCGCACGTGTTTTTACTCGACTAGTCTGCGGGATGCATCCTCTCGCACGTGTTTTTGCTCGACTAGCCATGCGCATCCCAAAAAACCTGCGCATGCGCATCCCACAAAACCTGCGCATGCGCATCACACAACACCTCGCCCGTGTTTTTACTCGACTAGCCTGCGGGATGCATCCTCTCGCACGTGTTTTTACTCGACTAGCCTGCGGGATGCATCCTCTCGCACGTGTTTTTGCTCGACTAGCCTGCGGGATGCATCCTCTCGCACGTGTTTTTGCTCGACTACCCTGCGGGATGCATCCTCTCGCACGTGTTTTTGCTCGACTAGCCATGCGCATCCCAAAAAACCTGCGCATGCGGATCCCAAAAAACCTGCGCATGCGCATCCCACAAAACCTGCGCATGCGCATCCCACAAAACCTCGCACGTGTTTTTGCTCGACTAGCCTGCGGGATGCATCCTCTCGCACGTGTTTTTACTCGACTAGCCTGCGGGATGCATCCTCTCGCACGTGTTTTTACTCGACTAGCCTGCGGGATGCATCCTCTCGCACGTGTTTTTACTCGACTAGCCTGCGGGATGCATCCTCTCGCACGTGTTTTTACTCAACTAGCCTGCGGGATGCATCCTCTCGCACGTGTTTTTGCTCGACTAGCCTGCGGGATGCATCGTCTCGCACGTGTTTTTGCTCGACTACCCTGCGGGATGCATCCTCTCGCACGTGTTTTTACTCGACTAGCCTGCGGGAAGCATCCTCTCGCACGTGTTTTTACTCGACTAGTCTGCGGGATGCATCCTCTCGCACGTGTTTTTGCTCGACTAGCCATGCGCATCCCAAAAAACCTGCGCATGCGCATCCCACAAAACCTGCGCATGCGCATCACACAAAACCTCGCCCGTGTTTTTACTCGACTAGCCTGCGGGATGCATCCTCTCGCACGTGTTTTTACTCGACTAGCCTGCGGGATGCATCCTCTCGCACGTGTTTTTGCTCGACTAGCCTGCGGGATGCATCCTCTCGCACGTGTTTTTGCTCGACTACCCTGCGGGATGCATCCTCTCGCACGTGTTTTTGCTCGACTAGCCATGCGCATCCCAAAAAACCTGCGCATGCGGATCCCAAAAAACCTGCGCATGCGCATCCCACAAAACCTGCGCATGCGCATCCCACAAAACCTCGCACGTGTTTTTGCTCGACTAGCCTGCGGGATGCATCCTCTCGCACGTGTTTTTACTCGACTAGCCTGCGGGATGCATCCTCTCGCACGTGTTTTTACTCGACTAGCCTGCGGGATGCATCCTCTCGCACGTGTTTTTGCTCGACTAGCCTGCGGGATGCATCCTCTCGCACGTGTTTTTGCTCGACTAGGCATGCGCATCCCAAAAAACCTGCGCATGCGCATCCCACAAAACCTGCGCATGCGCATCCCACAAAACCTCGCACGTGTTTTTACTCGACTAGCCTGCGGGATGCATCCTCTCGCACGTGTTTTTACTCAACTAGCCTGCGGGATGCAACCTCTCGCACGTGTTTTTGCTCGACTAGCCTGCGGGATGCATCCTCTCGCACGTGTTTTTACTCGACTAGCCTGCGGGATGCATCCTCTAGCACGTGTTTTTACTCGACTACCCTGCGGGATGCATCCTCTCGCACGTGTTTTTGCTCAACTAGCCATGCGCATCCCAAAAAACCTGCGCATGCGCATCCCAAAAAACCTCGCACGTGTTTTTACTCGACTAGCCTGCGGGATGCATCCTCTCGCACGTGTTTTTACTCGACTAGCTTGCGGGATGCATCCTCTCGCACGTGTTTTTACTCGACTAGCCTGCGGGATGCATCCTCTCGCACGTGTTTTTACTCGACTAGCCTGCGGGATGCATCCTCTCGCACGTGTTTTTACTCGACTAGCCTGCGGGAAGCATCCTCTCGCACGTGTTTTTGCTCGACTAGCCATGAGAATCCCAAAAAACCTGCGCATGCGCATCCCACAAAACCTCGCACGTGTTTTTACTCGACTAGCCTGCGGGATGCATCCTCTCGCACGTGTTTTTACTCGACTAGCCTGCGGGATGCATCCTCTCGCACGTGTTTTTACTCGACTAGCCTGCGGGATGCATCCTCTCGCACGTGTTTTTGCTCGACTAGCTTGCGGGATGCATCCTCTCGCACGTGTTTTTGCTCGACTAGCCTGCGGGATGCATCCTCTCGCACGTGTTTTTGCTCGACTAGCCTGCGGGATGCATCCTCTCGCACGTGTTTTTGCTCGACTAGGCATGCGCATCCCAAAAAACCTGCGCATGCGCATCCCACAAAACCTGCGCATGCGCATCCCACAAAACCTCGCACGTGTTTTTACTCGACTAGCCTGCGGGATGCATCCTCTCGCACGTGTTTTTACTCGACTAGCTTGCGGGATGCATCCTCTCGCACGTGTTTTTACTCGACTAGCCTGCGGGATGCATCCTCTCGCACGTGTTTTTGCTCGACTAGCCTGCGGGATGCATCCTCTCGCACGTGTTTTTGCTCGACTAGCCATGCGCATCCCAAAAAACCTGCGCATGCGCATCCCACAAAACCTCGCACGTGTTTTTACTCGACTAGCCTGCGGGATGCATCCTCTCGCACGTGTTTTTACTCGACTAGCCTGCGGGATGCATCCTCTCGCACGTGTTTTTACTCAACTAGCCTGCGGGATGCATCCTCTCGCACGTGTTTTTGCTCGACTAGTCTGCGGGATGCATCCTCTCGCACGTGTTTTTGCTCGACTAGCCATGCGCATCCCAAAAAACCTGCGCATGCGCATCCCACAAAACCTGCGCATGCGCATCCCACAAAACCTCGCACGTGTTTTTACTCGACTAGCCTGCGGGATGCATCCTCTCGCACGTGTTTTTACTCGACTAGCCTGCGGGATGCATCCTCTCGCACGTGTTTTTGCTCGACTAGCCTGCGGGATGCATCCTCTCGCACGTGTTTTTGCTCGACTACCCTGCGGGATGCATCCTCTCGCACGTGTTTTTGCTCGACTAGCCATGCGCATCCCAAAAAACCTGCGCATGCGCATCCCAAAAAACCTGCGCATGCGCATCCCACAAAACCTGCTCATGCGCATCCCACAAAACCTCGCACGTGTTTTTACTCGACTAGCCTGCGGGATGCATCCTCTCGCACGTGTTTTTACTCGACTAGCCTGCGGGATGCATCCTCTCGCACGTGTTTTTACTCGACTAGCCTGCGGGATGCATCCTCTCGCACGTGTTTTTACTCGACTAGCCTGCGGGAAGCATCCTCTCGCACGTGTTTTTACTCGACTAGTCTGCGGGATGCATCCTCTCGCACGTGTTTTTGCTCGACTAGCCATGCGCATCCCAAAAAACCTGCGCATGCGCATCCCACAAAACCTGCGCATGCGCATCACACAAAACCTCGCACGTGTTTTTACTCGACTAGCCTGCGGGATGCATCCTCTCGCACGTGTTTTTTCTCGACTAGCCTGCGGGATGCATCCTCTCGCACGTGTTTTTGCTCGACTAGCCTGCGGGATGCATCGTCTCGCACGTGTTTTTGCTCGACTACCCTGCGGGATGCATCCTCTCGCACGTGTTTTTACTCGACTAGCCTGCGGGAAGCATCCTCTCGCACGTGTTTTTACTCGACTAGTCTGCGGGATGCATCCTCTCGCACGTGTTTTTGCTCGACTAGCCATGCGCATCCCAAAAAACCTGCGCATGCGCATCCCACAAAACCTGCGCATGCGCATCACACAAAACCTCGCACGTGTTTTTACTCGACTAGCCTGCGGGATGCATCCTCTCGCACGTGTTTTTACTCGACTAGCCTGCGGGATGCATCCTCTCGCACGTGTTTTTGCTCGACTAGCCTGCGGGATGCATCCTCTCGCACGTGTTTTTGCTCGACTACCCTGCGGGATGCATCCTCTCGCACGTGTTTTTGCTCGACTAGCCATGCGCATCCCAAAAAACCTGCGCATGCGGATCCCAAAAAACCTGCGCATGCGCATCCCACAAAACCTGCGCATGCGCATCCCACAAAACCTCGCACGTGTTTTTGCTCGACTAGCCTGCGGGATGCATCCTCTCGCACGTGTTTTTACTCGACTAGCCTGCGGGATGCATCCTCTCGCACGTGTTTTTACTCGACTAGCCTGCGGGATGCATCCTCTCGCACGTGTTTTTACTCGACTAGCCTGCGGGATGCATCCTCTCGCACGTGTTTTTACTCGACTAGCCTGCGGGATGCATCCTCTCGCACGTGTTTTTGCTCGACTAGCTTGCGGGATGCATCCTCTCGCACGTGTTTTTGCTCGACTAGCCTGCGGGATGCATCCTCTCGCACGTGTTTTTGCTCGACTAGCCTGCGGGATGCATCCTCTCGCACGTGTTTTTACTCGACTAGCCTGCGGGATGCATCCTCCCGCACGTGTTTTTACTCGACTAGCCTGCGGGATACATCCTCTCGCACGTGTTTTTGCTCGACTAGCCTGCGGGATGCATCCTCTCGCACGTGTTTTTGCTCGACTAGCCTGCGGGATGCATCCTCTCGCACGTGTTTTTGCTCGACTAGCCTGCGGGACGCATCCTCTCGCACGTGTTTTTACTCGACTAGCCTGCGGGATGCATCCTCTCGCACGTGTTTTTACTCGACTAGCCTGCGGGAAGCATCCTCTCGCACGTGTTTTTGCTCGACTAGCCTGCGGGATGCATCCTCTCGCACGTGTTTTTGCTCGACTAGCCTGCGGGATGCATCCTCTCGCACGTGTTTTTACTCGACTAGCCTGCGGGATGCATCCTCTAGCACGTGTTTTTACTCGACTACCCTGCGGGATGCATCCTCTCGCACGTGTTTTTGCTCGACTAGCCATGCGCATCCCAAAAAACCTGCGCATGCGCATCCCAAAAAACCTGCGCATGCGCATCCCACAAAACCTGCGCATGCGCATCCCACAAAACCTCGCACGTGTTTTTACTCGACTAGCCTGCGGGATGCATCCTCTCGCACGTGTTTTTACTCGACTAGCCTGCGGGATGCATCCTCTCGCACGTGTTTTTACTCTACTAGCCTGCGGGATGCATCCTCTCGCACGTGTTTTTGCTCGACTAGCCTGCGGGATGCATCCTCTCGCACGTGTTTTTGCTCGACTACCCTGCGGGATGCATCCTCTCGCACGTGTTTTTGCTCGACTAGCCATGCGCATCCCAAAAAACCTGCGCATGCGCATCCCAAAAAACCTGCGCATGCGCATCCCACAAAACCTGCTCATGCGCATCCCACAAAACCTCGCACGTGTTTTTACTCGACTAGCCTGCGGGATGCATCCTCTCGCACGTGTTTTTACTCGACTAGCCTGCGGGATGCATCCTCTCGCACGTGTTTTTACTCGACTAGCCTGCGGGATGCATCCTCTCGCACGTGTTTTTACTCGACTAGCCTGCGGGAAGCATCCTCTCGCACGTGTTTTTACTCGACTAGTCTGCGGGATGCATCCTCTCGCACGTGTTTTTGCTCGACTAGCCATGCGCATCCCAAAAAACCTGCGCATGCGCATCCCACAAAACCTGCGCATGCGCATCACACAAAACCTCGCACGTGTTTTTACTCGACTAGCCTGCGGGATGCATCCTCTCGCACGTGTTTTTTCTCGACTAGCCTGCGGGATGCATCCTCTCGCACGTGTTTTTGCTCGACTAGCCTGCGGGATGCATCGTCTCGCACGTGTTTTTGCTCGACTACCCTGCGGGATGCATCCTCTCGCACGTGTTTTTACTCGACTAGCCTGCGGGAAGCATCCTCTCGCACGTGTTTTTACTCGACTAGTCTGCGGGATGCATCCTCTCGCACGTGTTTTTGCTCGACTAGCCATGCGCATCCCAAAAAACCTGCGCATGCGCATCCCACAAAACCTGCGCATGCGCATCACACAAAACCTCGCACGTGTTTTTACTCGACTAGCCTGCGGGATGCATCCTCTCGCACGTGTTTTTACTCGACTAGCCTGCGGGATGCATCCTCTCGCACGTGTTTTTGCTCGACTAGCCTGCGGGATGCATCCTCTCGCACGTGTTTTTGCTCGACTACCCTGCGGGATGCATCCTCTCGCACGTGTTTTTGCTCGACTAGCCATGCGCATCCCAAAAAACCTGCGCATGCGGATCCCAAAAAACCTGCGCATGCGCATCCCACAAAACCTCGCACGTGTTTTTGCTCGACTAGCCTGCGGGATGCATCCTCTCGCACGTGTTTTTACTCGACTAGCCTGCGGGATGCATCCTCTCGCACGTGTTTTTACTCGACTAGCCTGCGGGATGCATCCTCTCGCACGTGTTTTTACTCGACTAGCCTGCGGGATGCATCCTCTCGCACGTGTTTTTACTCGACTAGCCTGCGGGATGCATCCTCTCGCACGTGTTTTTGCTCGACTAGCTTGCGGGATGCATCCTCTCGCACGTGTTTTTGCTCGACTAGCCTGCGGGATGCATCCTCTCGCACGTGTTTTTGCTCGACTAGCCTGCGGGATGCATCCTCTCGCACGTGTTTTTACTCGACTAGCCTGCGGGATGCATCCTCCCGCACGTGTTTTTACTCGACTAGCCTGCGGGATACATCCTCTCGCACGTGTTTTTGCTCGACTAGCCTGCGGGATGCATCCTCTCGCACGTGTTTTTGCTCGACTAGCCTGCGGGATGCATCCTCTCGCACGTGTTTTTGCTCGACTAGCCTGCGGGATGCATCCTCTCGCACGTGTTTTTGCTCGACTAGGCATGCGCATCCCAAAAAACCTGCGCATGCGCATCCCACAAAACCTGCGCATGCGCATCCCACAAAACCTCGCACGTGTTTTTACTCGACTAGCCTGCGGGATGCATCCTCTCGCACGTGTTTTTACTCAACTAGCCTGCGGGATGCAACCTCTCGCACGTGTTTTTGCTCGACTAGCCTGCGGGATGCATCCTCTCGCACGTGTTTTTACTCGACTAGCCTGCGGGATGCATCCTCTAGCACGTGTTTTTACTCGACTACCCTGCGGGATGCATCCTCTCGCACGTGTTTTTGCTCAACTAGCCATGCGCATCCCAAAAAACCTGCGCATGCGCATCCCAAAAAACCTCGCACGTGTTTTTACTCGACTAGCCTGCGGGATGCATCCTCTCGCACGTGTTTTTACTCGACTAGCTTGCGGGATGCATCCTCTCGCACGTGTTTTTACTCGACTAGCCTGCGGGATGCATCCTCTCGCACGTGTTTTTACTCGACTAGCCTGCGGGATGCATCCTCTCGCACGTGTTTTTACTCGACTAGCCTGCGGGAAGCATCCTCTCGCACGTGTTTTTGCTCGACTAGCCATGAGAATCCCAAAAAACCTGCGCATGCGCATCCCACAAAACCTCGCACGTGTTTTTACTCGACTAGCCTGCGGGATGCATCCTCTCGCACGTGTTTTTACTCGACTAGCCTGCGGGATGCATCCTCTCGCACGTGTTTTTACTCGACTAGCCTGCGGGATGCATCCTCTCGCACGTGTTTTTGCTCGACTAGCTTGCGGGATGCATCCTCTCGCACGTGTTTTTGCTCGACTAGCCTGCGGGATGCATCCTCTCGCACGTGTTTTTGCTCGACTAGCCTGCGGGATGCATCCTCTCGCACGTGTTTTTGCTCGACTAGGCATGCGCATCCCAAAAAACCTGCGCATGCGCATCCCACAAAACCTGCGCATGCGCATCCCACAAAACCTCGCACGTGTTTTTACTCGACTAGCCTGCGGGATGCATCCTCTCGCACGTGTTTTTACTCGACTAGCTTGCGGGATGCATCCTCTCGCACGTGTTTTTACTCGACTAGCCTGCGGGATGCATCCTCTCGCACGTGTTTTTGCTCGACTAGCCTGCGGGATGCATCCTCTCGCACGTGTTTTTGCTCGACTAGCCATGCGCATCCCAAAAAACCTGCGCATGCGCATCCCACAAAACCTCGCACGTGTTTTTACTCGACTAGCCTGCGGGATGCATCCTCTCGCACGTGTTTTTACTCGACTAGCCTGCGGGATGCATCCTCTCGCACGTGTTTTTACTCAACTAGCCTGCGGGATGCATCCTCTCGCACGTGTTTTTGCTCGACTAGTCTGCGGGATGCATCCTCTCGCACGTGTTTTTGCTCGACTAGCCATGCGCATCCCAAAAAACCTGCGCATGCGCATCCCACAAAACCTGCGCATGCGCATCCCACAAAACCTCGCACGTGTTTTTACTCGACTAGCCTGCGGGATGCATCCTCTCGCACGTGTTTTTACTCGACTAGCCTGCGGGATGCATCCTCTCGCACGTGTTTTTGCTCGACTAGCCTGCGGGATGCATCCTCTCGCACGTGTTTTTGCTCGACTACCCTGCGGGATGCATCCTCTCGCACGTGTTTTTGCTCGACTAGCCATGCGCATCCCAAAAAACCTGCGCATGCGCATCCCAAAAAACCTGCGCATGCGCATCCCACAAAACCTGCTCATGCGCATCCCACAAAACCTCGCACGTGTTTTTACTCGACTAGCCTGCGGGATGCATCCTCTCGCACGTGTTTTTACTCGACTAGCCTGCGGGATGCATCCTCTCGCACGTGTTTTTACTCGACTAGCCTGCGGGATGCATCCTCTCGCACGTGTTTTTACTCGACTAGCCTGCGGGAAGCATCCTCTCGCACGTGTTTTTACTCGACTAGTCTGCGGGATGCATCCTCTCGCACGTGTTTTTGCTCGACTAGCCATGCGCATCCCAAAAAACCTGCGCATGCGCATCCCACAAAACCTGCGCATGCGCATCACACAAAACCTCGCACGTGTTTTTACTCGACTAGCCTGCGGGATGCATCCTCTCGCACGTGTTTTTTCTCGACTAGCCTGCGGGATGCATCCTCTCGCACGTGTTTTTGCTCGACTAGCCTGCGGGATGCATCGTCTCGCACGTGTTTTTGCTCGACTACCCTGCGGGATGCATCCTCTCGCACGTGTTTTTACTCGACTAGCCTGCGGGAAGCATCCTCTCGCACGTGTTTTTACTCGACTAGTCTGCGGGATGCATCCTCTCGCACGTGTTTTTGCTCGACTAGCCATGCGCATCCCAAAAAACCTGCGCATGCGCATCCCACAAAACCTGCGCATGCGCATCACACAAAACCTCGCACGTGTTTTTACTCGACTAGCCTGCGGGATGCATCCTCTCGCACGTGTTTTTACTCGACTAGCCTGCGGGATGCATCCTCTCGCACGTGTTTTTGCTCGACTAGCCTGCGGGATGCATCCTCTCGCACGTGTTTTTGCTCGACTACCCTGCGGGATGCATCCTCTCGCACGTGTTTTTGCTCGACTAGCCATGCGCATCCCAAAAAACCTGCGCATGCGGATCCCAAAAAACCTGCGCATGCGCATCCCACAAAACCTGCGCATGCGCATCCCACAAAACCTCGCACGTGTTTTTGCTCGACTAGCCTGCGGGATGCATCCTCTCGCACGTGTTTTTACTCGACTAGCCTGCGGGATGCATCCTCTCGCACGTGTTTTTACTCGACTAGCCTGCGGGATGCATCCTCTCGCACGTGTTTTTACTCGACTAGCCTGCGGGATGCATCCTCTCGCACGTGTTTTTACTCGACTAGCCTGCGGGATGCATCCTCTCGCACGTGTTTTTGCTCGACTAGCTTGCGGGATGCATCCTCTCGCACGTGTTTTTGCTCGACTAGCCTGCGGGATGCATCCTCTCGCACGTGTTTTTGCTCGACTAGCCTGCGGGATGCATCCTCTCGCACGTGTTTTTACTCGACTAGCCTGCGGGATGCATCCTCCCGCACGTGTTTTTACTCGACTAGCCTGCGGGATACATCCTCTCGCACGTGTTTTTGCTCGACTAGCCTGCGGGATGCATCCTCTCGCACGTGTTTTTGCTCGACTAGCCTGCGGGATGCATCCTCTCGCACGTGTTTTTGCTCGACTAGCCTGCGGGACGCATCCTCTCGCACGTGTTTTTACTCGACTAGCCTGCGGGATGCATCCTCTCGCACGTGTTTTTACTCGACTAGCCTGCGGGAAGCATCCTCTCGCACGTGTTTTTGCTCGACTAGCCTGCGGGATGCATCCTCTCGCACGTGTTTTTGCTCGACTAGCCTGCGGGATGCATCCTCTCGCACGTGTTTTTACTCGACTAGCCTGCGGGATGCATCCTCTAGCACGTGTTTTTACTCGACTACCCTGCGGGATGCATCCTCTCGCACGTGTTTTTGCTCGACTAGCCATGCGCATCCCAAAAAACCTGCGCATGCGCATCCCAAAAAACCTGCGCATGCGCATCCCACAAAACCTGCGCATGCGCATCCCACAAAACCTCGCACGTGTTTTTACTCGACTAGCCTGCGGGATGCATCCTCTCGCACGTGTTTTTACTCGACTAGCCTGCGGGATGCATCCTCTCGCACGTGTTTTTACTCTACTAGCCTGCGGGATGCATCCTCTCGCACGTGTTTTTGCTCGACTAGCCTGCGGGATGCATCCTCTCGCACGTGTTTTTGCTCGACTACCCTGCGGGATGCATCCTCTCGCACGTGTTTTTGCTCGACTAGCCATGCGCATCCCAAAAAACCTGCGCATGCGCATCCCAAAAAACCTGCGCATGCGCATCCCACAAAACCTGCTCATGCGCATCCCACAAAACCTCGCACGTGTTTTTACTCGACTAGCCTGCGGGATGCATCCTCTCGCACGTGTTTTTACTCGACTAGCCTGCGGGATGCATCCTCTCGCACGTGTTTTTACTCGACTAGCCTGCGGGATGCATCCTCTCGCACGTGTTTTTACTCGACTAGCCTGCGGGAAGCATCCTCTCGCACGTGTTTTTACTCGACTAGTCTGCGGGATGCATCCTCTCGCACGTGTTTTTGCTCGACTAGCCATGCGCATCCCAAAAAACCTGCGCATGCGCATCCCACAAAACCTGCGCATGCGCATCACACAAAACCTCGCACGTGTTTTTACTCGACTAGCCTGCGGGATGCATCCTCTCGCACGTGTTTTTTCTCGACTAGCCTGCGGGATGCATCCTCTCGCACGTGTTTTTGCTCGACTAGCCTGCGGGATGCATCGTCTCGCACGTGTTTTTGCTCGACTACCCTGCGGGATGCATCCTCTCGCACGTGTTTTTACTCGACTAGCCTGCGGGAAGCATCCTCTCGCACGTGTTTTTACTCGACTAGTCTGCGGGATGCATCCTCTCGCACGTGTTTTTGCTCGACTAGCCATGCGCATCCCAAAAAACCTGCGCATGCGCATCCCACAAAACCTGCGCATGCGCATCACACAAAACCTCGCACGTGTTTTTACTCGACTAGCCTGCGGGATGCATCCTCTCGCACGTGTTTTTACTCGACTAGCCTGCGGGATGCATCCTCTCGCACGTGTTTTTGCTCGACTAGCCTGCGGGATGCATCCTCTCGCACGTGTTTTTGCTCGACTACCCTGCGGGATGCATCCTCTCGCACGTGTTTTTGCTCGACTAGCCATGCGCATCCCAAAAAACCTGCGCATGCGGATCCCAAAAAACCTGCGCATGCGCATCCCACAAAACCTCGCACGTGTTTTTGCTCGACTAGCCTGCGGGATGCATCCTCTCGCACGTGTTTTTACTCGACTAGCCTGCGGGATGCATCCTCTCGCACGTGTTTTTACTCGACTAGCCTGCGGGATGCATCCTCTCGCACGTGTTTTTACTCGACTAGCCTGCGGGATGCATCCTCTCGCACGTGTTTTTACTCGACTAGCCTGCGGGATGCATCCTCTCGCACGTGTTTTTGCTCGACTAGCTTGCGGGATGCATCCTCTCGCACGTGTTTTTGCTCGACTAGCCTGCGGGATGCATCCTCTCGCACGTGTTTTTGCTCGACTAGCCTGCGGGATGCATCCTCTCGCACGTGTTTTTACTCGACTAGCCTGCGGGATGCATCCTCCCGCACGTGTTTTTACTCGACTAGCCTGCGGGATACATCCTCTCGCACGTGTTTTTGCTCGACTAGCCTGCGGGATGCATCCTCTCGCACGTGTTTTTGCTCGACTAGCCTGCGGGATGCATCCTCTCGCACGTGTTTTTGCTCGACTAGCCTGCGGGACGCATCCTCTCGCACGTGTTTTTACTCGACTAGCCTGCGGGATGCATCCTCTCGCACGTGTTTTTACTCGACTAGCCTGCGGGAAGCATCCTCTTGCACGTGTTTTTACTCGACTAGCCTGCGGGATGCATCCTCTCGCACGTGTTTTTACTCGACTAGCCAGCGGGATGCATCCTCTCGCACGTGTTTTTACTCGACTAGCCTGCGGGAAGCATCCTCTTGCATTTGTTTTTACTCGACTAGCCTGCGGGATGCATCCTCTCGCACGAGTTTTTACTCGACTAGCCTGCGGGATGCATCTTCTCGCACGTGTTTTTACTCGACTAGCCTGCGGGAAGCATCCTCTCGCACGTGTTTTTACACGACTAGCCTGCGGGAAGCATCCTCTCGCACGTGTTTTTACTCGACTAGTCTGCGGGATGCATCCTCTCGCACGTGATTTTGCTCGACTAGCCTGCGGGATGCATCCTCTCGCACGTGTTTTTGCTCGACTAGCCTGCGGGATGCATCCTCTCGCACGTGTTTTTGCACGACTAGCCATGCGCATCCCACAAAACCTCGCACGTGTTTTTACTCGACTAGCCTGCGGGATGCATCCTCTCGCACGTGTTTTTACTCGAGTAGCCTGCGGGATGCATCCTCTCGCACGTGTTTTTACTCGACTAGCCTGCGGGATGCATCCTCTCGCACGTGTTTTTGCTCGACTAGCCTGCGGGATGCATCCTCTCGCACGTGTTTTTGCTCGACTAGCCTGCGGGATGCATCCTCTCGCACGTGTTTTTACTCGACTAGCCTGCGGGATGCATCCTCTCGCACGTGTTTTTACTGGACTAGCCTGCGGGATGCATCCTCTCGCACGTGTTTTTGCTCGACTAGCCTGCGGGATGCATCCTCTCGCACGTGTTTTTGCTCGACTAGCCTGCGGGATGCATCCTCTCGCACGTGTTTTTACTCGACTAGCCTGCGGGATGCATCCTCTAGCACGTGTTTTTACTCGACTACCCTGCGGGATGCATCCTCTCGCACGTGTTTTTGCTCGACTAGCCATGCGCATCCCAAAAAACCTGCGCATGCGCATCCCGAAAAACCTGCGCATGCGCATCCCACAAAACCTGCGCATGCGCATCCCACAAAACCTCGCACGTGTTTTTACTCGACTAGCCTGCGGGATGCATCCTCTCGCACGTGTTTTTACTCGACTAGCTTGCGGGATGCATCCTCTCGCACGTGTTTTTACTCGACTAGCCTGCGGGATGCATCCTCTCGCACGTGTTTTTACTCGACTAGCCTGCGGGATGCATCCTCTCGCACGTGTTTTTACTCGACGAGCCTGCGGGAAGCATCCTCTCGCACGTGTTTTTACTCGACTAGTCTGCGGGATGCATCCTCTCGCACGTGTTTTTGCTCGACTAGCCATGCGCATCCCAAAAAACCTGCGCATGCGCATCCCACAAAACCTGCGCATGCGCATCCCACAAAACCTCGCACGTGTTTTTACTCGACTAGCCTGCGGGATGCATCCTCTCGCACGTGTTTTTACTCTACTAGCCTGCGGGATGCATCCTCTCGCACGTGTTTTTGCTCGACTAGCCTGCGGGATGCATCCTCTCGCACGTGTTTTTGCTCGACTACCCTGCGGGATGCATCCTCTCGCACGTGTTTTTGCTCGACTAGCCATGCGCATCCCAAAAAACCTGCGCATGCGCATCCCAAAAAACCTGCGCATGCGCATCCCACAAAACCTGCGCATGCGCATCCCACAAAACCTCGCACGTGTTTTTACTCGACTAGCCTGCGGGATGCATCCTCTCGCACGTGTTTTTACTCGACTAGCCTGCGGGATGCATCCTCTCGCACGTGTTTTTACTCGACTAGCCTGCGGGATGCATCCTCTCGCACGTGTTTTTACTCGACTAGCCTGCGGGAAGCATCCTCTCGCACGTGTTTTTACTCGACTAGTCTGCGGGATGCATCCTCTCGCACGTGTTTTTGCTCGACTAGCCATGCGCATCCCAAAAAACCTGCGCATGCGCATCCCACAAAACCTGCGCATGCGCATCACACAAAACCTCGCACGTGTTTTTACTCGACTAGCCTGCGGGATGCATCCTCTCGCACGTGTTTTTTCTCGACTAGCCTGCGGGATGCATCCTCTCGCACGTGTTTTTGCTCGACTAGCCTGCGGGATGCATCGTCTCGCACGTGTTTTTGCTCGACTACCCTGCGGGATGCATCCTCTCGCACGTGTTTTTACTCGACTAGCCTGCGGGAAGCATCCTCTCGCACGTGTTTTTACTCGACTAGTCTGCGGGATGCATCCTCTCGCACGTGTTTTTGCTCGACTAGCCATGCGCATCCCAAAAAACCTGCGCATGCGCATCCCACAAAACCTGCGCATGCGCATCACACAAAACCTCGCACGTGTTTTTACTCGACTAGCCTGCGGGATGCATCCTCTCGCACGTGTTTTTACTCGACTAGCCTGCGGGATGCATCCTCTCGCACGTGTTTTTGCTCGACTAGCCTGCGGGATGCATCCTCTCGCACGTGTTTTTGCTCGACTACCCTGCGGGATGCATCCTCTCGCACGTGTTTTTGCTCGACTAGCCATGCGCATCCCAAAAAACCTGCGCATGCGGATCCCAAAAAACCTGCGCATGCGCATCCCACAAAACCTGCGCATGCGCATCCCACAAAACCTCGCACGTGTTTTTGCTCGACTAGCCTGCGGGATGCATCCTCTCGCACGTGTTTTTACTCGACTAGCCTGCGGGATGCATCCTCTCGCACGTGTTTTTACTCGACTAGCCTGCGGGATGCATCCTCTCGCACGTGTTTTTACTCGACTAGCCTGCGGGATGCATCCTCTCGCACGTGTTTTTACTCGACTAGCCTGCGGGATGCATCCTCTCGCACGTGTTTTTGCTCGACTAGCTTGCGGGATGCATCCTCTCGCACGTGTTTTTGCTCGACTAGCCTGCGGGATGCATCCTCTCGCACGTGTTTTTGCTCGACTAGCCTGCGGGATGCATCCTCTCGCACGTGTTTTTACTCGACTAGCCTGCGGGATGCATCCTCCCGCACGTGTTTTTACTCGACTAGCCTGCGGGATACATCCTCTCGCACGTGTTTTTGCTCGACTAGCCTGCGGGATGCATCCTCTCGCACGTGTTTTTGCTCGACTAGCCTGCGGGATGCATCCTCTCGCACGTGTTTTTGCTCGACTAGCCTGCGGGACGCATCCTCTCGCACGTGTTTTTACTCGACTAGCCTGCGGGATGCATCCTCTCGCACGTGTTTTTACTCGACTAGCCTGCGGGAAGCATCCTCTTGCACGTGTTTTTACTCGACTAGCCTGCGGGATGCATCCTCTCGCACGTGTTTTTACTCGACTAGCCAGCGGGATGCATCCTCTCGCACGTGTTTTTACTCGACTAGCCTGCGGGAAGCATCCTCTTGCATTTATTTTTACTCGACTAGCCTGCGGGATGCATCCTCTCGCACGAGTTTTTACTCGACTAGCCTGCGGGATGCATCTTCTCGCACGTGTTTTTACTCGACTAGCCTGCGGGAAGCATCCTCTCGCACGTGTTTTTACACGACTAGCCTGCGGGAAGCATCCTCTCGCACGTGTTTTTACTCGACTAGTCTGCGGGATGCATCCTCTCGCACGTGATTTTGCTCGACTAGCCTGCGGGATGCATCCTCTCGCACGTGTTTTTGCTCGACTAGCCTGCGGGATGCATCCTCTCGCACGTGTTTTTGCACGACTAGCCATGCGCATCCCACAAAACCTCGCACGTGTTTTTACTCGACTAGCCTGCGGGATGCATCCTCTCGCACGTGTTTTTACTCGAGTAGCCTGCGGGATGCATCCTCTCGCACGTGTTTTTACTCGACT
Source organism: Lasioglossum baleicum (assembly GCF_051020765.1). Classification (NCBI taxonomy): domain Eukaryota; kingdom Metazoa; phylum Arthropoda; class Insecta; order Hymenoptera; family Halictidae; genus Lasioglossum; species Lasioglossum baleicum. The sequence continues at coordinate 69,777 of NW_027469318.1, read as the reverse complement.
AGCCTGCGGGATGCATCCTCTCGCACGTGTTTTTGCTCGACTAGCCTGCGGGATGCATCCTCTCGCACGTGTTTTTGCTCGACTAGCCTGCGGGATGCATCCTCTCGCACGTGTTTTTGCTCGACTAGCCATGCGCATCCCAAAAAACATGCGCATGCGCATCCCAAAAAACCTGCGCATGCGCATCCCAAAAAACCTGGGCATGCGCATCCCACAAAACCTCGCACGTGTTTTTATTCGACTAGCCTGCGGGATGCATCCTCTCGCACGTGTTTTTGCTCGACTAGCCTGCAGGATGCATCCTGTCGCACGTGTTTTTACTCGACTAGCCTGCGGGATGCATCCTCTCGCACGTGTTTTTACTCGACTAGCCTGCGGGATGCATCCTCTCGCACGTGTTTTTGCTCGACTAGCCTGCGGGATGCATCCTCTCGCACGTGTTTTTGCTCGACTAGCCTGCGGGATGCATCCTCTCGCACGTGTTTTTGCTCGACTAGCCTGCGGGATGCATCCTCTCGCACGTGTTTTTGCTCGACTAGCCTGCGGGATGCATCCTCTCGCACGTGTTTTTGCTCGACTAGCCATGCGCATCCCAAAAAACCTGCGCATGCGCATCCCACAAAACCTCGCACGTGTTTTTACTCGACTAGCCTGCGGGATGCATCCTCTCGCACGTGTTTTTACTCGACTAGCCTGCGGGATGCATCCTCTCGCACGTGTTTTTACTCAACTAGCCTGCGGGATGCATCCTCTCGCACGTGTTTTTGCTCGACTAGCCTGCGGGATGCATCGTCTCGCACGTGTTTTTGCTCGACTACCCTGCGGGATGCATCCTCTCGCACGTGTTTTTACTCGACTAGCCTGCGGGAAGCATCCTCTCGCACGTGTTTTTACTCGACTAGTCTGCGGGATGCATCCTCTCGCACGTGTTTTTGCTCGACTAGCCATGCGCATCCCAAAAAACCTGCGCATGCGCATCCCACAAAACCTGCGCATGCGCATCACACAACACCTCGCCCGTGTTTTTACTCGACTAGCCTGCGGGATGCATCCTCTCGCACGTGTTTTTACTCGACTAGCCTGCGGGATGCATCCTCTCGCACGTGTTTTTGCTCGACTAGCCTGCGGGATGCATCCTCTCGCACGTGTTTTTGCTCGACTACCCTGCGGGATGCATCCTCTCGCACGTGTTTTTGCTCGACTAGCCATGCGCATCCCAAAAAACCTGCGCATGCGGATCCCAAAAAACCTGCGCATGCGCATCCCACAAAACCTGCGCATGCGCATCCCACAAAACCTCGCACGTGTTTTTGCTCGACTAGCCTGCGGGATGCATCCTCTCGCACGTGTTTTTACTCGACTAGCCTGCGGGATGCATCCTCTCGCACGTGTTTTTACTCGACTAGCCTGCGGGATGCATCCTCTCGCACGTGTTTTTACTCGACTAGCCTGCGGGATGCATCCTCTCGCACGTGTTTTTACTCAACTAGCCTGCGGGATGCATCCTCTCGCACGTGTTTTTGCTCGACTAGCCTGCGGGATGCATCGTCTCGCACGTGTTTTTGCTCGACTACCCTGCGGGATGCATCCTCTCGCACGTGTTTTTACTCGACTAGCCTGCGGGAAGCATCCTCTCGCACGTGTTTTTACTCGACTAGTCTGCGGGATGCATCCTCTCGCACGTGTTTTTGCTCGACTAGCCATGCGCATCCCAAAAAACCTGCGCATGCGCATCCCACAAAACCTGCGCATGCGCATCACACAAAACCTCGCCCGTGTTTTTACTCGACTAGCCTGCGGGATGCATCCTCTCGCACGTGTTTTTACTCGACTAGCCTGCGGGATGCATCCTCTCGCACGTGTTTTTGCTCGACTAGCCTGCGGGATGCATCCTCTCGCACGTGTTTTTGCTCGACTACCCTGCGGGATGCATCCTCTCGCACGTGTTTTTGCTCGACTAGCCATGCGCATCCCAAAAAACCTGCGCATGCGGATCCCAAAAAACCTGCGCATGCGCATCCCACAAAACCTGCGCATGCGCATCCCACAAAACCTCGCACGTGTTTTTGCTCGACTAGCCTGCGGGATGCATCCTCTCGCACGTGTTTTTACTCGACTAGCCTGCGGGATGCATCCTCTCGCACGTGTTTTTACTCGACTAGCCTGCGGGATGCATCCTCTCGCACGTGTTTTTGCTCGACTAGCCTGCGGGATGCATCCTCTCGCACGTGTTTTTGCTCGACTAGGCATGCGCATCCCAAAAAACCTGCGCATGCGCATCCCACAAAACCTGCGCATGCGCATCCCACAAAACCTCGCACGTGTTTTTACTCGACTAGCCTGCGGGATGCATCCTCTCGCACGTGTTTTTACTCAACTAGCCTGCGGGATGCAACCTCTCGCACGTGTTTTTGCTCGACTAGCCTGCGGGATGCATCCTCTCGCACGTGTTTTTACTCGACTAGCCTGCGGGATGCATCCTCTAGCACGTGTTTTTACTCGACTACCCTGCGGGATGCATCCTCTCGCACGTGTTTTTGCTCAACTAGCCATGCGCATCCCAAAAAACCTGCGCATGCGCATCCCAAAAAACCTCGCACGTGTTTTTACTCGACTAGCCTGCGGGATGCATCCTCTCGCACGTGTTTTTACTCGACTAGCTTGCGGGATGCATCCTCTCGCACGTGTTTTTACTCGACTAGCCTGCGGGATGCATCCTCTCGCACGTGTTTTTACTCGACTAGCCTGCGGGATGCATCCTCTCGCACGTGTTTTTACTCGACTAGCCTGCGGGAAGCATCCTCTCGCACGTGTTTTTGCTCGACTAGCCATGAGAATCCCAAAAAACCTGCGCATGCGCATCCCACAAAACCTCGCACGTGTTTTTACTCGACTAGCCTGCGGGATGCATCCTCTCGCACGTGTTTTTACTCGACTAGCCTGCGGGATGCATCCTCTCGCACGTGTTTTTACTCGACTAGCCTGCGGGATGCATCCTCTCGCACGTGTTTTTGCTCGACTAGCTTGCGGGATGCATCCTCTCGCACGTGTTTTTGCTCGACTAGCCTGCGGGATGCATCCTCTCGCACGTGTTTTTGCTCGACTAGCCTGCGGGATGCATCCTCTCGCACGTGTTTTTGCTCGACTAGGCATGCGCATCCCAAAAAACCTGCGCATGCGCATCCCACAAAACCTGCGCATGCGCATCCCACAAAACCTCGCACGTGTTTTTACTCGACTAGCCTGCGGGATGCATCCTCTCGCACGTGTTTTTACTCGACTAGCTTGCGGGATGCATCCTCTCGCACGTGTTTTTACTCGACTAGCCTGCGGGATGCATCCTCTCGCACGTGTTTTTACTCGACTAGCCTGCGGGATGCATCCTCTCGCACGTGTTTTTACTCGACGAGCCTGCGGGAAGCATCCTCTCGCACGTGTTTTTACTCGACTAGTCTGCGGGATGCATCCTCTCGCACGTGTTTTTGCTCGACTAGCCATGCGCATCCCAAAAAACCTGCGCATGCGCATCCCACAAAACCTGCGCATGCGCATCCCACAAAACCTCGCACGTGTTTTTACTCGACTAGCCTGCGGGATGCATCCTCTCGCACGTGTTTTTACTCTACTAGCCTGCGGGATGCATCCTCTCGCACGTGTTTTTGCTCGACTAGCCTGCGGGATGCATCCTCTCGCACGTGTTTTTGCTCGACTACCCTGCGGGATGCATCCTCTCGCACGTGTTTTTGCTCGACTAGCCATGCGCATCCCAAAAAACCTGCGCATGCGCATCCCAAAAAACCTGCGCATGCGCATCCCACAAAACCTGCGCATGCGCATCCCACAAAACCTCGCACGTGTTTTTACTCGACTAGCCTGCGGGATGCATCCTCTCGCACGTGTTTTTACTCGACTAGCCTGCGGGATGCATCCTCTCGCACGTGTTTTTACTCGACTAGCCTGCGGGAAGCATCCTCTCGCACGTGTTTTTACTCGACTAGTCTGCGGGATGCATCCTCTCGCACGTGTTTTTGCTCGACTAGCCATGCGCATCCCAAAAAACCTGCGCATGCGCATCCCACAAAACCTGCGCATGCGCATCACACAAAACCTCGCACGTGTTTTTACTCGACTAGCCTGCGGGATGCATCCTCTCGCACGTGTTTTTTCTCGACTAGCCTGCGGGATGCATCCTCTCGCACGTGTTTTTGCTCGACTAGCCTGCGGGATGCAACCTCTCGCACGTGTTTTTGCTCGACTAGCCTGCGGGATGCATCCTCTCGCACGTGTTTTTACTCGACTAGCCTGCGGGATGCATCCTCTAGCACGTGTTTTTACTCGACTACCCTGCGGGATGCATCCTCTCGCACGTGTTTTTACTCGACTAGCCTGCGGGATGCATCCTCTCGCACGTGTTTTTACTCGACGAGCCTGCGGGAAGCATCCTCTCGCACGTGTTTTTACTCGACTAGTCTGCGGGATGCATCCTCTCGCACGTGTTTTTGCTCGACTAGCCATGCGCATCCCACAAAACCTGCGCATGCGCATCACACAAAACCTGCGCATGCGCATCCCACAAAACCTCGCACGTGTTTTTACTCGACTAGCCTGCGGGATGCATCCTCTCGCACGTGTTTTTACTCTACTAGCCTGCGGGATGCATCCTCTCGCACGTGTTTTTGCTCGACTAGCCTGCGGGATGCATCCTCTCGCACGTGTTTTTGCTCGACTACCCTGCGGGATGCATCCTCTCGCACGTGTTTTTGCTCGACTAGCCATGCGCATCCCAAAAAACCTGCGCATGCGCATCCCAAAAAACCTGCGCATGCGCATCCCACAAAACCTGCGCATGCGCATCCCACAAAACCTCGCACGTGTTTTTACTCGACTAGCCTGCGGGATGCATCCTCTCGCACGTGTTTTTACTCGACTAGCCTGCGGGATGCATCCTCTCGCACGTGTTTTTACTCGACTAGCCTGCGGGAAGCATCCTCTCGCACGTGTTTTTACTCGACTAGTCTGCGGGATGCATCCTCTCGCACGTGTTTTTGCTCGACTAGCCATGCGCATCCCAAAAAACCTGCGCATGCGCATCCCACAAAACCTGCGCATGCGCATCACACAAAACCTCGCACGTGTTTTTACTCGACTAGCCTGCGGGATGCATCCTCTCGCACGTGTTTTTTCTCGACTAGCCTGCGGGATGCATCCTCTCGCACGTGTTTTTGCTCGACTAGCCTGCGGGATGCATCGTCTCGCACGTGTTTTTGCTCGACTACCCTGCGGGATGCATCCTCTCGCACGTGTTTTTACTCGACTAGCCTGCGGGAAGCATCCTCTCGCACGTGTTTTTACTCGACTGGTCTGCGGGATGCATCCTCTCGCACGTGTTTTTGCTCGACTAGCCATGCGCATCCCAAAAAACCTGCGCATGCGCATCCCACAAAACCTGCGCATGCGCATCACACAAAACCTCGCACGTGTTTTTACTCGACTAGCCTGCGGGATGCATCCTCTCGCACGTGTTTTTACTCGACTAGCCTGCGGGATGCATCCTCTCGCACGTGTTTTTGCTCGACTAGCCTGCGGGATGCATCCTCTCGCACGTGTTTTTGCTCGACTAGCCATGCGCATCCCAAAAAACCTGCGCATGCGGATCCCAAAAAACCTGCGCATGCGCATCCCACAAAACCTGCGCATGCGCATCCCACAAAACCTCGCACGTGTTTTTGCTCGACTAGCCTGCGGGATGCATCCTCTCGCACGTGTTTTTACTCGACTAGCCTGCGGGATGCATCCTCTCGCACGTGTTTTTACTCGACTAGCCTGCGGGATGCATCCTCTCGCACGTGTTTTTACTCGACTAGCCTGCGGGATGCATCCTCTCGCACGTGTTTTTACTCGACTAGCCTGCGGGATGCATCCTCTCGCACGTGTTTTTGCTCGACTAGCTTGCGGGATGCATCCTCTCGCACGTGTTTTTGCTCGACTAGCCTGCGGGATGCATCCTCTCGCACGTGTTTTTACTCGACTAGCCTGCGGGATGCATCCTCCCGCACGTGTTTTTACTCGACTAGCCTGCGGGATACATCCTCTCGCACGTGTTTTTGCTCGACTAGCCTGCGGGATGCATCCTCTCGCACGTGTTTTTGCTCGACTAGCCTGCGGGATGCATCCTCTCGCACGTGTTTTTGCTCGACTAGCCTGCGGGACGCATCCTCTCGCACGTGTTTTTACTCGACTAGCCTGCGGGATGCATCCTCTCGCACGTGTTTTTACTCGACTAGCCTGCGGGAAGCATCCTCTTGCACGTGTTTTTACTCGACTAGCCTGCGGGATGCATCCTCTCGCACGTGTTTTTACTCGACTAGCCAGCGGGATGCATCCTCTCGCACGTGTTTTTACTCGACTAGCCTGCGGGAAGCATCCTCTTGCATTTGTTTTTACTCGACTAGCCTGCGGGATGCATCCTCTCGCACGAGTTTTTACTCGACTAGCCTGCGGGATGCATCTTCTCGCACGTGTTTTTACTCGACTAGCCTGCGGGAAGCATCCTCTCGCACGTGTTTTTACACGACTAGCCTGCGGGAAGCATCCTCTCGCACGTGTTTTTACTCGACTAGTCTGCGGGATGCATCCTCTCGCACGTGATTTTGCTCGACTAGCCTGCGGGATGCATCCTCTCGCACGTGTTTTTGCTCGACTAGCCTGCGGGATGCATCCTCTCGCACGTGTTTTTGCACGACTAGCCATGCGCATCCCACAAAACCTCGCACGTGTTTTTACTCGACTAGCCTGCGGGATGCATCCTCTCGCACGTGTTTTTACTCGAGTAGCCTGCGGGATGCATCCTCTCGCACGTGTTTTTACTCGACTAGCCTGCGGGATGCATCCTCTCGCACGTGTTTTTGCTCGACTAGCCTGCGGGATGCATCCTCTCGCACGTGTTTTTGCTCGACTAGCCTGCGGGATGCATCCTCTCGCACGTGTTTTTGCTCGACTAGCCATGCGCATCCCAAAAAACATGCGCATGCGCATCCCAAAAAACCTGCGCATGCGCATCCCAAAAAACCTGGGCATGCGCATCCCACAAAACCTCGCACGTGTTTTTATTCGACTAGCCTGCGGGATGCATCCTCTCGCACGTGTTTTTGCTCGACTAGCCTGCGGGATGCATCCTGTCGCACGTGTTTTTACTCGACTAGCCTGCGGGATGCATCCTCTCGCACGTGTTTTTACTCGACTAGCCTGCGGGATGCATCCTCTCGCACGTGTTTTTGCTCGACTAGCCTGCGGGATGCATCCTCTCGCACGTGTTTTTGCTCGACTAGCCTGCGGGATGCATCCTCTCGCACGTGTTTTTGCTCGACTAGCCTGCGGGATGCATCCTCTCGCACGTGTTTTTGCTCGACTAGCCTGCGGGATGCATCCTCTCGCACGTGTTTTTGCTCGACTACCCTGCGGGATGCATCCTCTCGCACGTGTTTTTGCTCGACTAGCCATGCGCATCCCAAAAAACCTGCGCATGCGCATCCCAAAAAACCTGCGCATGCGCATCCCACAAAACCTGCGCATGCGCATCCCACAAAACCTCGCACGTGTTTTTACTCGACTAGCCTGCGGGATGCATCCTCTCGCACGTGTTTTTACTCGACTAGCCTGCGGGATGCATCCTCTCGCACGTGTTTTTACTCGACTAGCCTGCGGGAAGCATCCTCTCGCACGTGTTTTTACTCGACTAGTCTGCGGGATGCATCCTCTCGCACGTGTTTTTGCTCGACTAGCCATGCGCATCCCAAAAAACCTGCGCATGCGCATCCCACAAAACCTGCGCATGCGCATCACACAAAACCTCGCACGTGTTTTTACTCGACTAGCCTGCGGGATGCATCCTCTCGCACGTGTTTTTTCTCGACTAGCCTGCGGGATGCATCCTCTCGCACGTGTTTTTGCTCGACTAGCCTGCGGGATGCATCGTCTCGCACGTGTTTTTGCTCGACTACCCTGCGGGATGCATCCTCTCGCACGTGTTTTTACTCGACTAGCCTGCGGGAAGCATCCTCTCGCACGTGTTTTTACTCGACTAGTCTGCGGGATGCATCCTCTCGCACGTGTTTTTGCTCGACTAGCCATGCGCATCCCAAAAAACCTGCGCATGCGCATCCCACAAAACCTGCGCATGCGCATCACACAAAACCTCGCACGTGTTTTTACTCGACTAGCCTGCGGGATGCATCCTCTCGCACGTGTTTTTACTCGACTAGCCTGCGGGATGCATCCTCTCGCACGTGTTTTTGCTCGACTAGCCTGCGGGATGCATCCTCTCGCACGTGTTTTTGCTCGACTAGCCATGCGCATCCCAAAAAACCTGCGCATGCGGATCCCAAAAAACCTGCGCATGCGCATCCCACAAAACCTGCGCATGCGCATCCCACAAAACCTCGCACGTGTTTTTGCTCGACTAGCCTGCGGGATGCATCCTCTCGCACGTGTTTTTACTCGACTAGCCTGCGGGATGCATCCTCTCGCACGTGTTTTTACTCGACTAGCCTGCGGGATGCATCCTCTCGCACGTGTTTTTACTCGACTAGCCTGCGGGATGCATCCTCTCGCACGTGTTTTTACTCGACTAGCCTGCGGGATGCATCCTCTCGCACGTGTTTTTGCTCGACTAGCTTGCGGGATGCATCCTCTCGCACGTGTTTTTGCTCGACTAGCCTGCGGGATGCATCCTCTCGCACGTGTTTTTGCTCGACTAGCCTGCGGGATGCATCCTCTCGCACGTGTTTTTACTCGACTAGCCTGCGGGATGCATCCTCCCGCACGTGTTTTTACTCGACTAGCCTGCGGGATACATCCTCTCGCACGTGTTTTTGCTCGACTAGCCTGCGGGATGCATCCTCTCGCACGTGTTTTTGCTCGACTAGCCTGCGGGATGCATCCTCTCGCACGTGTTTTTGCTCGACTAGCCTGCGGGACGCATCCTCTCGCACGTGTTTTTACTCGACTAGCCTGCGGGATGCATCCTCTCGCACGTGTTTTTACTCGACTAGCCTGCGGGAAGCATCCTCTTGCACGTGTTTTTACTCGACTAGCCTGCGGGATGCATCCTCTCGCACGTGTTTTTACTCGACTAGCCAGCGGGATGCATCCTCTCGCACGTGTTTTTACTCGACTAGCCTGCGGGAAGCATCCTCTTGCATTTGTTTTTACTCGACTAGCCTGCGGGATGCATCCTCTCGCACGAGTTTTTACTCGACTAGCCTGCGGGATGCATCTTCTCGCACGTGTTTTTACTCGACTAGCCTGCGGGAAGCATCCTCTCGCACGTGTTTTTACACGACTAGCCTGCGGGAAGCATCCTCTCGCACGTGTTTTTACTCGACTAGTCTGCGGGATGCATCCTCTCGCACGTGATTTTGCTCGACTAGCCTGCGGGATGCATCCTCTCGCACGTGTTTTTGCTCGACTAGCCTGCGGGATGCATCCTCTCGCACGTGTTTTTGCACGACTAGCCATGCGCATCCCACAAAACCTCGCACGTGTTTTTACTCGACTAGCCTGCGGGATGCATCCTCTCGCACGTGTTTTTACTCGAGTAGCCTGCGGGATGCATCCTCTCGCACGTGTTTTTACTCGACTAGCCTGCGGGATGCATCCTCTCGCACGTGTTTTTGCTCGACTAGCCTGCGGGATGCATCCTCTCGCACGTGTTTTTGCTCGACTAGCCTGCGGGATGCATCCTCTCGCACGTGTTTTTGCTCGACTAGCCATGCGCATCCCAAAAAACATGCGCATGCGCATATCAAAAAACCTGCGCATGCGCATCCCAAAAAACCTGGGCATGCGCATCCCACAAAACCTCGCACGTGTTTTTATTCGACTAGCCTGCGGGATGCATCCTCTCGCACGTGTTTTTGCTCGACTAGCCTGCGGGATGCATCCTGTCGCACGTGTTTTTACTCGACTAGCCTGCGGGATGCATCCTCTCGCACGTGTTTTTACTCGACTAGCCTGCGGGATGCATCCTCTCGCACGTGTTTTTGCTCGACTAGCCTGCGGGATGCATCCTCTCGCACGTGTTTTTGCTCGACTAGCCTGCGGGATGCATCCTCTCGCACGTGTTTTTGCTCGACTAGCCTGCGGGATGCATCCTCTCGCACGTGTTTTTGCTCGACTAGCCTGCGGGATGCATCCTCTCGCACGTGTTTTTGCTCGACTAGCCATGCGCATCCCAAAAAACCTGCGCATGCGCATCCCACAAAACCTCGCACGTGTTTTTACTCGACTAGCCTGCGGGATGCATCCTCTCGCACGTGTTTTTACTCGACTAGCCTGCGGGATGCATCCTCTCGCACGTGTTTTTACTCAACTAGCCTGCGGGATGCATCCTCTCGCACGTGTTTTTGCTCGACTAGCCTGCGGGATGCATCCTCTCGCACGTGTTTTTACTCGACTAGCCTGCGGGAAGCATCCTCTCGCACGTGTTTTTACTCGACTAGTCTGCGGGATGCATCCTCTCGCACGTGTTTTTGCTCGACTAGCCATGCGCATCCCAAAAAACCTGCGCATGCGCATCCCACAAAACCTGCGCATGCGCATCACACAAAACCTCGCCCGTGTTTTTACTCGACTAGCCTGCGGGATGCATCCTCTCGCACGTGTTTTTACTCGACTAGCCTGCGGGATGCATCCTCTCGCACGTGTTTTTGCTCGACTAGCCTGCGGGATGCATCCTCTCGCACGTGTTTTTGCTCGACTACCCTGCGGGATGCATCCTCTCGCACGTGTTTTTGCTCGACTAGCCATGCGCATCCCAAAAAACCTGCGCATGCGGATCCCAAAAAACCTGCGCATGCGCATCCCACAAAACCTGCGCATGCGCATCCCACAAAACCTCGCACGTGTTTTTGCTCGACTAGCCTGCGGGATGCATCCTCTCGCACGTGTTTTTACTCGACTAGCCTGCGGGATGCATCCTCTCGCACGTGTTTTTGCTCGACTAGCTTGCGGGATGCATCCTCTCGCACGTGTTTTTGCTCGACTAGCCTGCGGGATGCATCCTCTCGCACGTGTTTTTGCTCGACTAGCCTGCGGGATGCATCCTCTCGCACGTGTTTTTACTCGACTAGCCTGCGGGATGCATCCTCCCGCACGTGTTTTTACTCGACTAGCCTGCGGGATACATCCTCTCGCACGTGTTTTTGCTCGACTAGCCTGCGGGATGCATCCTCTCGCACGTGTTTTTGCTCGACTAGCCTGCGGGATGCATCCTCTCGCACGTGTTTTTGCTCGACTAGCCTGCGGGACGCATCCTCTCGCACGTGTTTTTACTCGACTAGCCTGCGGGATGCATCCTCTCGCACGTGTTTTTACTCGACTAGCCTGCGGGAAGCATCCTCTTGCACGTGTTTTTACTCGACTAGCCTGCGGGATGCATCCTCTCGCACGTGTTTTTACTCGACTAGCCAGCGGGATGCATCCTCCCGCACGTGTTTTTACTCGACTAGCCTGCGGGAAGCATCCTCTTGCCTTTGTTTTTACTCGACTAGCCTGCGGGATGCATCCTCTCGCACGAGTTTTTACTCGACTAGCCTGCGGGATGCATCTTCTCGCACGTGTTTTTACTCGACTAGCCTGCGGGAAGCATCCTCTCGCACGTGTTTTTACACGACTAGCCTGCGGGAAGCATCCTCTCGCACGTGTTTTTACTCGACTAGTCTGCGGGATGCATCCTCTCGCACGTGATTTTGCTCGACTAGCCTGCGGGATGCATCCTCTCGCACGTGTTTTTGCTCGACTAGCCTGCGGGATGCATCCTCTCGCACGTGTTTTTGCACGACTAGCCATGCGCATCCCACAAAACCTCGCACGTGTTTTTACTCGACTAGCCTGCGGGATGCATCCTCTCGCACGTGTTTTTACTCGAGTAGCCTGCGGGATGCATCCTCTCGCACGTGTTTTTACTCGACTAGCCTGCGGGATGCATCCTCTCGCACGTGTTTTTGCTCGACTAGCCTGCGGGATGCATCCTCTCGCACGTGTTTTTGCTCGACTAGCCTGCGGGATGCATCCTCTCGCACGTGTTTTTGCTCGACTAGCCATGCGCATCCCAAAAAACATGCGCATGCGCATCCCAAAAAACCTGCGCATGCGCATCCCAAAAAACCTGGGCATGCGCATCCCACAAAACCTCGCACGTGTTTTTATTCGACTAGCCTGCGGGATGCATCCTCTCGCACGTGTTTTTGCTCGACTAGCCTGCGGGATGCATCCTGTCGCACGTGTTTTTACTCGACTAGCCTGCGGGATGCATCCTCTCGCACGTGTTTTTACTCGACTAGCCTGCGGGATGCATCCTCTCGCACGTGTTTTTGCTCGACTAGCCTGCGGGATGCATCCTCTCGCACGTGTTTTTGCTCGACTAGCCTGCGGGATGCATCCTCTCGCACGTGTTTTTGCTCGACTAGCCTGCGGGATGCATCCTCTCGCACGTGTTTTTGCTCGACTAGCCTGCGGGATGCATCCTCTCGCACGTGTTTTTGCTCGACTAGCCATGCGCATCCCAAAAAACCTGCGCATGCGCATCCCACAAAACCTCGCACGTGTTTTTACTCGACTAGCCTGCGGGATGCATCCTCTCGCACGTGTTTTTACTCGACTAGCCTGCGGGATGCATCCTCTCGCACGTGTTTTTACTCAACTAGCCTGCGGGATGCATCCTCTCGCACGTGTTTTTGCTCGACTAGCCTGCGGGATGCATCGTCTCGCACGTGTTTTTGCTCGACTACCCTGCGGGATGCATCCTCTCGCACGTGTTTTTACTCGACTAGCCTGCGGGAAGCATCCTCTCGCACGTGTTTTTACTCGACTAGTCTCCGGGATGCATCCTCTCGCACGTGTTTTTGCTCGACTAGCCATGCGCATCCCAAAAAACCTGCGCATGCGCATCCCACAAAACCTGCGCATGCGCATCACACAAAACCTCGCCCGTGTTTTTACTCGACTACCCTGCGGGATGCATCCTCTCGCACGTGTTTTTGCTCGACTAGCCATGCGCATCCCAAAAAACCTGCGCATGCGGATCCCAAAAAACCTGCGCATGCGCATCCCACAAAACCTGCGCATGCGCATCCCACAAAACCTCGCACGTGTTTTTGCTCGGCTAGCCTGCGGGATGCATCCTCTCGCACGTGTTTTTACTCGACTAGCCTGCGGGATGCATCCTCTCGCACGTGTTTTTACTCGACTAGCCTGCGGGATGCATCCTCTCGCACGTGTTTTTGCTCGACTAGCCTGCGGGATGCATCCTCTCGCACGTGTTTTTGCTCGACTAGGCATGCGCATCCCAAAAAACCTGCGCATGCGCATCCCACAAAACCTGCGCATGCGCATCCCACAAAACCTCGCACGTGTTTTTACTCGACTAGCCTGCGGGATGCATCCTCTCGCACGTGTTTTTACTCAACTAGCCTGCGGGATGCAACCTCTCGCACGTGTTTTTGCTCGACTAGCCTGCGGGATGCATCCTCTCGCACGTGTTTTTACTCGACTAGCCTGCGGGATGCATCCTCTAGCACGTGTTTTTACTCGACTACCCTGCGGGATGCATCCTCTCGCACGTGTTTTTGCTCAACTAGCCATGCGCATCCCAAAAAACCTGCGCATGCGCATCCCAAAAAACCTCGCACGTGTTTTTACTCGACTAGCCTGCGGGATGCATCCTCTCGCACGTGTTTTTACTCGACTAGCTTGCGGGATGCATCCTCTCGCACGTGTTTTTACTCGACTAGCCTGCGGGATGCATCCTCTCGCACGTGTTTTTACTCGACTAGCCTGCGGGATGCATCCTCTCGCACGTGTTTTTACTCGACTAGCCTGCGGGAAGCATCCTCTCGCACGTGTTTTTGCTCGACTAGCCATGAGAATCCCAAAAAACCTGCGCATGCGCATCCCACAAAACCTCGCACGTGTTTTTACTCGACTAGCCTGCGGGATGCATCCTCTCGCACGTGTTTTTACTCGACTAGCCTGCGGGATGCATCCTCTCGCACGTGTTTTTACTCGACTAGCCTGCGGGATGCATCCTCTCGCACGTGTTTTTGCTCGACTAGCTTGCGGGATGCATCCTCTCGCACGTGTTTTTGCTCGACTAGCCTGCGGGATGCATCCTCTCGCACGTGTTTTTGCTCGACTAGCCTGCGGGATGCATCCTCTCGCACGTGTTTTTACTCGACTAGCCTGCGGGATGCATCCTCCCGCACGTGTTTTTACTCGACTAGCCTGCGGGATACATCCTCTCGCACGTGTTTTTGCTCGACTAGCCTGCGGGATGCATCCTCTCGCACGTGTTTTTGCTCGACTAGCCTGCGGGATGCATCCTCTCGCACGTGTTTTTGCTCGACTAGCCTGCGGGACGCATCCTCTCGCACGTGTTTTTACTCGACTAGCCTGCGGGATGCATCCTCTCGCACGTGTTTTTACTCGACTAGCCTGCGGGAAGCATCCTCTTGCACGTGTTTTTACTCGACTAGCCTGCGGGATGCATCCTCTCGCACGTGTTTTTACTCGACTAGCCAGCGGGATGCATCCTCTCGCACGTGTTTTTACTCGACTAGCCTGCGGGAAGCATCCTCTTGCATTTGTTTTTACTCGACTAGCCTGCGGGATGCATCCTCTCGCACGTGTTTTTACTCGACTAGCCTGCGGGATGCATCCTCTCGCACGTGTTTTTACTCGACTAGCCTGCGGGAAGCATCCTCTCGCACGTGTTTTTACACGACTAGCCTGCGGGAAGCATCCTCTCGCACGTGTTTTTACTCGACTAGTCTGCGGGATGCATCCTCTCGCACGTGATTTTGCTCGACTAGCCTGCGGGATGCATCCTCTCGCACGTGTTTTTGCTCGACTAGCCTGCGGGATGCATCCTCTCGCACGTGTTTTTGCACGACTAGCCATGCGCATCCCACAAAACCTCGCACGTGTTTTTACTCGACTAGCCTGCGGGATGCATCCTCTCGCACGTGTTTTTACTCGAGTAGCCTGCGGGATGCATCCTCTCGCACGTGTTTTTACTCGACTAGCCTGCGGGATGCATCCTCTCGCACGTGTTTTTGCTCGACTAGCCTGCGGGATGCATCCTCTCGCACGTGTTTTTGCTCGACTAGCCTGCGGGATGCATCCTCTCGCACGTGTTTTTGCTCGACTAGCCATGCGCATCCCAAAAAACATGCGCATGCGCATCCCAAAAAACCTGCGCATGCGCATCCCAAAAAACCTGGGCATGCGCATCCCACAAAACCTCGCACGTGTTTTTATTCGACTAGCCTGCGGGATGCATCCTCTCGCACGTGTTTTTGCTCGACTAGCCTGCGGGATGCATCCTGTCGCACGTGTTTTTACTCGACTAGCCTGCGGGATGCATCCTCTCGCACGTGTTTTTACTCGACTAGCCTGCGGGATGCATCCTCTCGCACGTGTTTTTGCTCGACTAGCCTGCGGGATGCATCCTCTCGCACGTGTTTTTGCTCGACTAGCCTGCGGGATGCATCCTCTCGCACGTGTTTTTGCTCGACTAGCCATGCGCATCCCAAAAAACCTGCGCATGCGCATCCCACAAAACCTCGCACGTGTTTTTACTCGACTAGCCTGCGGGATGCATCCTCTCGCACGTGTTTTTACTCGACTAGCCTGCGGGATGCATCCTCTCGCACGTGTTTTTACTCAACTAGCCAGCGGGATGCATCCTCTCGCACGTGTTTTTGCTCGACTAGTCTGCGGGATGCATCCTCTCGCACGTGTTTTTGCTCGACTAGCCATGCGCATCCCAAAAAACCTGCGCATGCGCATCCCACAAAACCTGCGCATGCGCATCCCACAAAACCTCGCACGTGTTTTTACTCGACTAGCCTGCGGGATGCATCCTCTCGCACGTGTTTTTACTCGACTAGCCTGCGGGATGCATCCTCTCGCACGTGTTTTTACTCGACTAGCCTGCGGGATGCATCCTCTCGCACGTGTTTTTACTCGACTAGCCTGCGGGATGCATCCTCTAGCCCGTGTTTTTACTCGACTACCCTGCGGGATGCATCCTCTCGCACGTGTTTTTGCTCGACTAGCCATGCGCATCCCAAAAAACCTGCGCATGCGCATCCCAAAAAACCTGCGCATGCGCATCCCACAAAACCTGCGCATGCGGATCCCACAAAACCTCGCACGTGTTTTTACTCGACTAGCCTGCGGGATGCATCCTCTCGCACGTGTTTTTACTCGACTAGCTTGCGGGATGCATCCTCTCGCACGTGTTTTTACTCGACTAGCCTGCGGGATGCATCCTCTCGCACGTGTTTTTACTCGACTAGCCTGCGGGATGCATCCTCTCGCACGTGTTTTTACTCGACTAGCCTGCGGGAAGCATCCTCTCGCACGTGTTTTTACTCGACTAGTCTGCGGGATGCATCCTCTCGCACGTGTTTTTGCTCGACTAGCCATGCGCATCCCAAAAAACCTGCGCATGCGCATCCCAAAAAACCTGCGCATGCGCATCCCACAAAACCTGCGCATGCGGATCCCACAAAACCTCGCACGTGTTTTTACTCGACTAGCCTGCGGGATGCATCCTCTCGCACGTGTTTTTACTCGACTAGCTTGCGGGATGCATCCTCTCGCACGTGTTTTTACTCGACTAGCCTGCGGGATGCATCCTCTCGCACGTGTTTTTGCTCGACTAGCCGTGCGCATCCCAAAAAACCTGCGCATGCACATCCCACAAAACCTGCGCATGCGCATCCCACAAAACCTCGCACGTGTTTTTACTCGACTAGCCAGCGGGATGCATCCTCTCGCACGTGTTTTTACTCGACTAGCCAGCGGGATGCATCCTCTCGCACGTGTTTTTACTCGACTAGCCTGCGGGATGCATCCTCTCGCACGTGTTTTTGCTCGACTAGCCATGCGAATCCCAAAAAACCTGCGCATGCGCATCCCAAAAAACCTGCGCATGCGCATCCCACAAAACCTGCGCATGCGCATCCCACAAAACCTCGCACGTGTTTTTACTCGACTAGCCTGCGGGATGCATCCTCTCGCACGTGTTTTTACTCGACTAGCCTGCGGGATGCATCCTCTCGCACGTGTTTTTGCTCGACTAGCCTGCGGGATGCATCCTCTCGCACGTGTTTTTGCTCGACTAGGCATGCGCATCCCAAAAAACCTGCGCATGCGCATCCCACAAAACCTGCGCATGCGCATCCCACAAAACCTCGCACGTGTTTTTACTCGACTAGCCTGCGGGATGCATCCTCTCGCACGTGTTTTTTCTCGACTAGCCTGCGGGATGCATCCTCTCGCACGTGTTTTTACTCGACTAGCCTGCGGGATGCATCCTCTCGCACGTGTTTTTACTCGACTAGCCTGCGGGAAGCATCCTCTCGCACGTGTTTTTACTCGACTAGTCTGCGGGATGCATCCTCTCGCACGTGTTTTTGCTCGACTAGCCATGCGCATCCCAAAAAATCTGCGCATGCGCATCCCACAAAACCTGCGCATGCGCATCCCACAAAACCTCGCACGTGTTTTTACTCGACTAGCCTGCGGGATGCATCCTCTCGCACGTGTTTTTACTCGACTAGACTGCGGGATGCATCCTCTCGCACGTGTTTTTGCTCGACTACCCTGCGGGATGCATCCTCTCGCACGTGTTTTTGCTCGACTAGCCATGCGAATCCCAAAAAACCTGCGCATGCGCATCCCAAAAAACCTGCGCATGCGCATCCCACAAAACCTGCGCATGCGCATCCCACAAAACCTCGCACGTGTTTTTACTCGACTAGCCTGCGGGATGCATCCTCTCGCACGTGTTTTTACTCGACTAGTCTGCGGGATGCATCCTCTCGCACGTGTTTTTACTCGACTAGCCTGCGGGATGCATCCTCTCGCACGTGTTTTTACTCGACTAGCCTGCGGGATGCATCCTCTCGCACGTGTTTTTACTCGACTAGCCTGCGGGATGCATCCTCTCGCACGTGTTTTTACTCGACTAGCCTGCGGGAAGCATCCTCTCGCACGTGTTTTTACTCGACTAGTCTGCGGGATGCATCCTCTCGCACGTGTTTTTGCTCGACTAGCCAAGCGCATCCCAAAAAACCTGCGCATGCGCATCCCACAAAACCTGCGCATGCGCATCCCACAAAACCTCGCACGTGTTTTTACTCGACTAGCCTGCGGGATGCATCCTCTCGCACGTGTTTTTACTCTACTAGCCTGCGGGATGCATCCTCTCGCACGTGTTTTTGCTCGACTAGCCTGCGGGATGCAACCTCTCGCACGTGTTTTTGCTCGACTACCCTGCGGGATGCATCCTCTCGCACGTGTTTTTGCTCGACTAGCCACGCGCATCCCAAAAAACCTGCGCATGCGCATCCCAAAAAACCTGCGCATGCGCATCCCACAAAACCTGCGCATGCGCATCCCACAAAACCTCGCACGTGTTTTTACTCGACTAGCCTGCGGGATGCATCCTCTCGCACGTGTTTTTACTCGACTAGCCTGCGGGATGCATCCTCTCGCACGTGTTTTTTACTCGACTAGCCTGCGGGATGCATCCTCTCGCACGTGTTTTTGCTCGACTAGCCTGCGGGATGCATCCTCTCGCACGTGTTTTTACTCGACTAGCTTGCGGGATGCATCCTCTCGCACGTGTTTTTACTCGACTAGCCTGCGGGATGCATCCTCTCGCACGTGTTTTTACTCGACTAGCCTGCGGGATGCATCCTCTCGCACGTGTTTTTACTCGACTAGCCTGCGGGAAGCATCCTCTCGCACGTGTTTTTACTCGACTAGTCTGCGGGATGCATCCTCTCGCACGTGTTTTTGCTCGACTAGCCATGCGCATCCCACAAAACCTGCGCATGCGCATCCCACAAAACCTCGCACGTGTTTTTACTCGACTAGCCTGCGGGATGCATCCTCTCGCACGTGTTTTTACTCGACTAGCCTGCGGGATGCATCCTCTCGCACGTGTTTTTGCTCGACTAGCCTGCGGGATGCATCCTCTCGCACGTGTTTTTGCTCGACTACCCTGCGGGATGCATCCTCTCGCACGTGTTTTTGCTCGACTAGCCATGCGAATCCCAAAAAACCTGCGCATGCGCATCCCAAAAAACCTGCGCATGCGCATCCCACAAAACCTGCGCATGCGCATCCCACAAAACCTCGCACGTGTTTTTACTCGACTAGCCTGCGGGATGCATCCTCTCGCACGTGTTTTTACTCGACTAGCCTGCGGGATGCATCCTCTCGCACGTGTTTTTGCTCGACTAGCCTGCGGGATGCATCCTCTCGCACGTGTTTTTGCTCGACTAGGTATGCGCATCCCAAAAAACCTGCGCATGCGCATCCCACAAAACCTGCGCATGCGCATCCCACAAAACCTCGCACGTGTTTTTACTCGACTAGCCTGCGGGATGCATCCTCTCGCACGTGTTTTTACTCGACTAGCCTGCGGGATGCATCCTCTCGCACGTGTTTTTGCTCGACTAGCCTGCGGGATGCATCCTCTCGCACGTGTTTTTGCTCGACTACCCTGCGGGATGCATCCTCTCGCACGTGTTTTTGCTCGACTAGCCATGCGAATCCCAAAAAACCTGCGCATGCGCATCCCAAAAAACCTGCGCATGCGCATCCCACAAAACCTGCGCATGCGCATCCCACAAAACCTCGCACGTGTTTTTACTCGACTAGCCTGCGGGATGCATCCTCTCGCACGTGTTTTTACTCGACTAGCCTGCGGGATGCATCCTCTCGCACGTGTTTTTACTCGACTAGCCTGCGGGATGCATCCTCTCGCACGTGTTTTTACTCGACTAGCCTGCGGGATGCATCCTCTCGCACGTGTTTTTACTCGACTAGCCTGCGGGATGCATCCTCTCGCACGTGTTTTTACTCGACTAGCCTGCGGGAAGCATCCTCTCGCACGTGTTTTTACTCGACTAGTCTGCGGGATGCATCCTCTCGCACGTGTTTTTGCTCGACTAGCCATGCGCATCCCAAAAAACCTGCGCATGCGCATCCCACAAAACCTGCGCATGCGCATCCCACAAAACCTCGCACGTGTTTTTACTCGACTAGCCTGCGGGATGCATCCTCTCGCACGTGCTTTTACTCTAATAGCCTGCGGGATGCATCCTCTCGCACGTGTTTTTGCTCGACTAGCCTGCGGGATGCATCCTCTCGCACGTGTTTTTGCTCGACTACCCTGCGGGATGCATCCTCTCGCACGTGTTTTTGCTCGACTAGCCATGCGCATCCCAAAAAACCTGCGCATGCGCATCCCAAAAAACCTGCGCATGCGCATCCCACAAAACCTGCGCATGCGCATCCCACAAAACCTCGCACGTGTTTTTACTCGACTAGCCTGCGGGATGCATCCTCTCGCACGTGTTTTTACTCGACTAGCCTGCGGGATGCATCCTCTCGCACGTGTTTTTACTCGACTAGCCTGCGGGATGCATCCTCTCGCACGTGTTTTTGCTCGACTAGCCTGCGGGATGCATCCTCTCGCACGTGTTTTTGCTCGACTAGGCATGCGCATCCCAAAAAACCTGCGCATGCGCATCCCACAAAACCTGCGCATGCGCATCCCACAAAACCTCGCACGTGTTTTTACTCGACTAGCCTGCGGGATGCATCCTCTCGCACGTGTTTTTACTCGACTAGCCTGCGGGATGCATCCTCTCGCACGTGTTTTTACTCGACTAGCCTGCGGGATGCATCCTCTCGCACGTGTTTTTACTCGACTAGCCTGCGGGATGCATCCTCTCGCACGTGTTTTTGCTCGACTAGCTTGCGGGATGCATCCTCTCGCACGTGTTTTTGCTCGACTAGGCATGCGCATACCAAAAAACCTGCGCATGCGCATCCCAAAAAACCTGCGCATGCGCATCCCACAAAACCTCGCACGTGTTTTTACTCGACTAGCCTGCGGGATGCATCCTCTCGCACGTGTTTCTACTAGACTAGCTTGCGGGATGCATCCTCTCGCACGTGTTTTTACTAGACTAGCTTGCGGGATGCATCCTCTCGCACGTGTTTTTACTCGACTAGCCTGCGGGATGCATCCTCTCGCACGTGTTTTTACTCGACTAGCCTGCGGGATGCATCCTCTCGCACGTGTTTTTACTCGACTAGCCTGCGGGAAGCATCCTCTCGCACGTGTTTTTACTCGACTAGTCTGCGGGATGCATCCTCTCGCACGTGTTTTTGCTCGACTAGCAATGCGCATCCCAAAAAACCTGCGCATGCGCATCCCACAAAACCTGCGCATGCGCATCACACAAAACCTCGCACGTGTTTTTACTCGACTAGCCTGCGGGATGCATCCTCTCACACGTGTTTTTTCTCGACTAGCCTGCGGGATGCATCCTCTCGCACGTGTTTTTGCTCGACTAGCCTGCGGGATGCATCGTCTCGCACGTGTTTTTGCTCGACTACCCTGCGGGATGCATCCTCTCGCACGTGTTTTTACTCGACTAGCCTGCGGGAAGCATCCTCTCGCACGTGTTTTTACTCGACTAGTCTGCGGGATGCATCCTCTCGCACGTGTTTTTGCTCGACTAGCCATGCGCATCCCAAAAAACCTGCGCATGCGCATCCCACAAAACCTGCGCATGCGCATCACACAAAACCTCGCACGTGTTTTTACTCGACTAGCCTGCGGGATGCATCCTCTCGCACGTGTTTTTACTCGACTAGCCTGCGGGATGCATCCTCTCGCACGTGTTTTTGCTCGACTAGCCTGCGGGATGCATCCTCTCGCACGTGTTTTTGCTCGACTACCCTGCGGGATGCATCCTCTCGCACGTGTTTTTGCTCGACTAGCCATGCGCATCCCAAAAAACCTGCGCATGCGGATCCCAAAAAACCTGCGCATGCGCATCCCACAAAACCTGCGCATGCGCATCCCACAAAACCTCGCACGTGTTTTTGCTCGACTAGCCTGCGGGATGCATCCTCTCGCACGTGTTTTTACTCGACTAGCCTGCGGGATGCATCCTCTCGCACGTGTTTTTACTCGACTAGCCTGCGGGATGCATCCTCTCGCACGTGTTTTTGCTCGACTAGCCTGCGGGATGCATCCTCTCGCACGTGTTTTTACTCGACTAGCCTGCGGGATGCATCCTCTCGCACGTGTTTTTACTCGACTAGCCTGCGGGAAGCATCCTCTCGCACGTGTTTTTACTCGACTAGTCTGCGGGATGCATCCTCTCGCACGTGTTTTTGCTCGACTAGCTTGCGGGATGCATCCTCTCGCACGTGTTTTTGCTCGACTAGCCTGCGGGATGCATCCTCTCGCACGTGTTTTTGCTCGACTAGCCTGCGGGATGCATCCTCTCGCACGTGTTTTTACTCGACTAGCCTGCGGGATGCATCCTCCCGCACGTGTTTTTACTCGACTAGCCTGCGGGATACATCCTCTCGCACGTGTTTTTGCTCGACTAGCCTGCGGGATGCATCCTCTCGCACGTGTTTTTGCTCGACTAGCCTGCGGGATGCATCCTCTCGCACGTGTTTTTGCTCGACTAGCCTGCGGGACGCATCCTCTCGCACGTGTTTTTACTCGACTAGCCTGCGGGATGCATCCTCTCGCACGTGTTTTTACTCGACTAGCCTGCGGGAAGCATCCTCTTGCACGTGTTTTTACTCGACTAGCCTGCGGGATGCATCCTCTCGCACGTGTTTTTACTCGACTAGCCAGCGGGATGCATCCTCTCGCACGTGTTTTTACTCGACTAGCCTGCGGGAAGCATCCTCTTGCATTTGTTTTTACTCGACTAGCCTGCGGGATGCATCCTCTCGCACGAGTTTTTACTCGACTAGCCTGCGGGATGCATCTTCTCGCACGTGTTTTTACTCGACTAGCCTGCGGGAAGCATCCTCTCGCACGTGTTTTTACACGACTAGCCTGCGGGAAGCATCCTCTCGCACGTGTTTTTACTCGACTAGTCTGCGGGATGCATCCTCTCACACGTGATTTTGCTCGACTAGCCTGCGGGATGCATCCTCTCGCACGTGTTTTTGCTCGACTAGCCTGCGGGATGCATCCTCTCGCACGTGTTTTTGCACGACTAGCCATGCGCATCCCACAAAACCTCGCACGTTTTTTTACTCGACTAGCCTGCGGGATGCATCCTCTCGCACGTGTTTTTACTCGAGTAGCCTGCGGGATGCATCCTCTCGCACGTGTTTTTACTCGACTAGCCTGCGGGATGCATCCTCTCGCACGTGTTTTTGCTCGACTAGCCTGCGGGATGCATCCTCTCGCACGTGTTTTTGCTCGACTAGCCTGCGGGATGCATCCTCTCGCACGTGTTTTTACTCGACTAGCCTGCGGGATGCATCCTCTCGCACGTGTTTTTACTCGACTAGCCTGCGGGATGCATCCTCTCGCACGTGTTTTTGCTCGACTAGCCTGCGGGATGCATCCTCTCGCACGTGTTTTTGCTCGACTAGCCTGCGGGATGCATCCTCTCGCACGTGTTTTTACTCGACTAGCCTGCGGGATGCATCCTCTAGCACGTGTTTTTACTCGACTACCCTGCGGGATGCATCCTCTCGCACGTGTTTTTGCTCGACTAGCCATGCGCATCCCAAAAAACCTGCGCATGCGCATCCCAAAAAACCTGCGCATGCGCATCCCACAAAACCTGCGCATGCGCATCCCACAAAACCTCGCACGTGTTTTTACTCGACTAGCCTGCGGGATGCATCCTCTCGCACGTGTTTTTACTCGACTAGCTTGCGGGATGCATCCTCTCGCACGTGTTTTTACTCGACTAGCCTGCGGGATGCATCCTCTCGCACGTGTTTTTACTCGACTAGCCTGCGGGATGCATCCTCTCGCACGTGTTTTTACTCGACGAGCCTGCGGGAAGCATCCTCTCGCACGTGTTTTTACTCGACTAGTCTGCGGGATGCATCCTCTCGCACGTGTTTTTGCTCGACTAGCCATGCGCATCCCAAAAAACCTGCGCATGCGCATCCCACAAAACCTGCGCATGCGCATCCCACAAAACCTCGCACGTGTTTTTACTCGACTAGCCTGCGGGATGCATCCTCTCGCACGTGTTTTTACTCTACTAGCCTGCGGGATGCATCCTCTCGCACGTGTTTTTGCTCGACTAGCCTGCGGGATGCATCCTCTCGCACGTGTTTTTGCTCGACTACCCTGCGGGATGCATCCTCTCGCACGTGTTTTTGCTCGACTAGCCATGCGCATCCCAAAAAACCTGCGCATGCGCATCCCAAAAAACCTGCGCATGCGCATCCCACAAAACCTGCGCATGCGCATCCCACAAAACCTCGCACGTGTTTTTACTCGACTAGCCTGCGGGATGCATCCTCTCGCACGTGTTTTTACTCGACTAGCCTGCGGGATGCATCCTCTCGCACGTGTTTTTACTCGACTAGCCTGCGGGATGCATCCTCTCGCACGTGTTTTTACTCGACTAGCCTGCGGGAAGCATCCTCTCGCACGTGTTTTTACTCGACTAGTCTGCGGGATGCATCCTCTCGCACGTGTTTTTGCTCGACTAGCCATGCGCATCCCAAAAAACCTGCGCATGCGCATCCCACAAAACCTGCGCATGCGCATCACACAAAACCTCGCACGTGTTTTTACTCGACTAGCCTGCGGGATGCATCCTCTCGCACGTGTTTTTTCTCGACTAGCCTGCGGGATGCATCCTCTCGCACGTGTTTTTGCTCGACTAGCCTGCGGGATGCATCGTCTCGCACGTGTTTTTGCTCGACTACCCTGCGGGATGCATCCTCTCGCACGTGTTTTTACTCGACTAGCCTGCGGGAAGCATCCTCTCGCACGTGTTTTTACTCGACTAGTCTGTGGGATGCATCCTCTCGCACGTGTTTTTGCTCGACTAGCCATGCGCATCCCAAAAAACCTGCGCATGCGCATCCCACAAAACCTGCGCATGCGCATCACACAAAACCTCGCACGTGTTTTTACTCGACTAGCCTGCGGGATGCATCCTCTCGCACGTGTTTTTACTCGACTAGCCTGCGGGATGCATCCTCTCGCACGTGTTTTTGCTCGACTAGCCTGCGGGATGCATCCTCTCGCACGTGTTTTTGCTCGACTACCCTGCGGGATGCATCCTCTCGCACGTGTTTTTGCTCGACTAGCCATGCGCATCCCAAAAAACCTGCGCATGCGGATCCCAAAAAACCTGCGCATGCGCATCCCACAAAACCTGCGCATGCGCATCCCACAAAACCTCGCACGTGTTTTTGCTCGACTAGCCTGCGGGATGCATCCTCTCGCACGTGTTTTTACTCGACTAGCCTGCGGGATGCATCCTCTCGCACGTGTTTTTACTCGACTAGCCTGCGGGATGCATCCTCTCGCACGTGTTTTTACTCGACTAGCCTGCGGGATGCATCCTCTCGCACGTGTTTTTACTCGACTAGCCTGCGGGATGCATCCTCTCGCACGTGTTTTTGCTCGACTAGCTTGCGGGATGCATCCTCTCGCACGTGTTTTTGCTCGACTAGCCTGCGGGATGCATCCTCTCGCACGTGTTTTTGCTCGACTAGCCTGCGGGATGCATCCTCTCGCACGTGTTTTTACTCGACTAGCCTGCGGGATGCATCCTCCCGCACGTGTTTTTACTCGACTAGCCTGCGGGATACATCCTCTCGCACGTGTTTTTGCTCGACTAGCCTGCGGGATGCATCCTCTCGCACGTGTTTTTGCTCGACTAGCCTGCGGGATGCATCCTCTCGCACGTGTTTTTGCTCGACTAGCCTGCGGGACGCATCCTCTCGCACGTGTTTTTACTCGACTAGCCTGCGGGATGCATCCTCTCGCACGTGTTTTTACTCGACTAGCCTGCGGGAAGCATCCTCTTGCACGTGTTTTTACTCGACTAGCCTGCGGGATGCATCCTCTCGCACGTGTTTTTACTCGACTAGCCAGCGGGATGCATCCTCTCGCACGTGTTTTTACTCGACTAGCCTGCGGGAAGCATCCTCTTGCATTTGTTTTTACTCGACTAGCCTGCGGGATGCATCCTCTCGCACGAGTTTTTACTCGACTAGCCTGCGGGATGCATCTTCTCGCACGTGTTTATACTCGACTAGCCTGCGGGAAGCATCCTCTCGCACGTGTTTTTACACGACTAGCCTGCGGGAAGCATCCTCTCGCACGTGTTTTTACTCGACTAGTCTGCGGGATGCATCCTCTCGCACGTGATTTTGCTCGACTAGCCTGCGGGATGCATCCTCTCGCACGTGTTTTTGCTCGACTAGCCTGCGGGATGCATCCTCTCGCACGTGTTTTTGCACGACTAGCCATGCGCATCCCACAAAACCTCGCACGTGTTTTTACTCGACTAGCCTGCGGGATGCATCCTCTCGCACGTGTTTTTACTCGAGTAGCCTGCGGGATGCATCCTCTCGCACGTGTTTTTACTCGACTAGCCTGCGGGATGCATCCTCTCGCACGTGTTTTTGCTCGACTAGCCTGCGGGATGCATCCTCTCGCACGTGTTTTTGCTCGACTAGCCTGCGGGATGCATCCTCTCGCACGTGTTTTTGCTCGACTAGCCATGCGCATCCCAAAAAACATGCGCATGCGCATTCCAAAAAACCTGCGCATGCGCATCCCAAAAAACCTGGGCATGCGCATCCCACAAAACCTCGCACGTGTTTTTATTCGACTAGCCTGCGGGATGCATCCTCTCGCACGTGTTTTTGCTCGACTAGCCTGCGGGATGCATCCTGTCGCACGTGTTTTTACTCTACTAGCCTGCGGGATGCATCCTCTCGCACGTGTTTTTACTCGACTAGCCTGCGGGATGCATCCTCTCGCACGTGTTTTTGCTCGACTAGCCTGCGGGATGCATCCTCTCGCACGTGTTTTTGCTCGACTAGCCTGCGGGATGCATCCTCTCGCACGTGTTTTTGCTCGACTAGCCTGCGGGATGCATCCTCTCGCACGTGTTTTTGCTCGACTAGCCATGCGCATCCCAAAAAACCTGCGCATGCGCATCCCACAAAACCTCGCACGTGTTTTTACTCGACTAGCCTGCGGGATGCATCCTCTCGCACGTGTTTTTACTCGACTAGCCTGCGGGATGCATCCTCTCGCACGTGTTTTTACTCAACTAGCCTGCGGGATGCATCCTCTCGCACGTGTTTTTGCTCGACTAGCCTGCGGGATGCATCGTCTCGCACGTGTTTTTGCTCGACTACCCTGCGGGATGCATCCTCTCGCACGTGTTTTTACTCGACTAGCCTGCGGGAAGCATCCTCTCGCACGTGTTTTTACTCGACTAGCCTGCGGGATGCATCCTCTCGCACGTGTTTTTGCTCGACTAGCCTGCGGGATGCATCCTCTCGCACGTGTTTTTGCTCGACTACCCTGCGGGATGCATCCTCTCGCACGTGTTTTTGCTCGACTAGCCATGCGCATCCCAAAAAACCTGCGCATGCGCATCCCACAAAACCTGCGCATGCGCATCACACAAAACCTCGCCCGTGTTTTTACTCGACTAGCCTGCGGGATGCATCCTCTCGCACGTGTTTTTACTCGACTAGCCTGCGGGATGCATCCTCTCGCACGTGTTTTTGCTCGACTAGCCATGCGCATCCCAAAAAACCTGCGCATGCGGATCCCAAAAAACCTGCGCATGCGCATCCCACAAAACCTGCGCATGCGCATCCCACAAAACCTCGCACGTGTTTTTACTCGACTAGCCTGCGGGATGCATCCTCTCGCACGTGTTTTTGCTCGACTAGCCATGCGCATCCCAAAAAACCTGCGCATGCGCATCCCACAAAACCTCGCACGTGTTTTTACTCGACTAGCCTGCGGGATGCATCCTCTCGCACGTGTTTTTACTCGACTAGCCTGCGGGATGCATCCTCTCGCACGTGTTTTTACTCAACTAGCCTGCGGGATGCATCCTCTCGCACGTGTTTTTGCTCGACTAGCCTGCGGGATGCATCGTCTCGCACGTGTTTTTGCTCGACTACCCTGCGGGATGCATCCTCTCGCACGTGTTTTTACTCGACTAGCCTGCGGGAAGCATCCTCTCGCACGTGTTTTTACTCGACTAGCCTGCGGGATGCATCCTCTCGCACGTGTTTTTGCTCGACTAGCCTGCGGGATGCATCCTCTCGCACGTGTTTTTGCTCGACTACCCTGCGGGATGCATCCTCTCGCACGTGTTTTTGCTCGACTAGCCATGCGCATCCCAAAAAACCTGCGCATGCGCATCCCACAAAACCTGCGCATGCGCATCACACAAAACCTCGCCCGTGTTTTTACTCGACTAGCCTGCGGGATGCA
The DNA here is from genome assembly GCF_051020765.1 of Lasioglossum baleicum. Lineage (NCBI taxonomy): Eukaryota > Metazoa > Arthropoda > Insecta > Hymenoptera > Halictidae > Lasioglossum > Lasioglossum baleicum. Next base: position 41,414 of record NW_027469318.1, on the reverse strand, counting down.
TCCTCTCGCACGTGTTTTTGCTCGACTACCCTGCGGGATGCATCCTCTCGCACGTGTTTTTGCTCGACTAGCCATGCGCATCCCAAAAAACCTGCGCATGCGGATCCCAAAAAACCTGCGCATGCGCATCCCACAAAACCTGCGCATGCGCATCCCACAAAACCTCGCACGTGTTTTTGCTCGACTAGCCTGCGGGATGCATCCTCTCGCACGTGTTTTTACTCGACTAGCCTGCGGGATGCATCCTCTCGCACGTGTTTTTACTCGACTAGCCTGCGGGATGCATCCTCTCGCACGTGTTTTTGCTCGACTAGCCTGCGGGATGCATCCTCTCGCACGTGTTTTTGCTCGACTAGGCATGCGCATCCCAAAAAACCTGCGCATGCGCATCCCACAAAACCTGCGCATGCGCATCCCACAAAACCTCGCACGTGTTTTTACTCGACTAGCCTGCGGGATGCATCCTCTCGCACGTGTTTTTACTCAACTAGCCTGCGGGATGCAACCTCTCGCACGTGTTTTTGCTCGACTAGCCTGCGGGATGCATCCTCTCGCACGTGTTTTTACTCGACTAGCCTGCGGGATGCATCCTCTAGCACGTGTTTTTACTCGACTACCCTGCGGGATGCATCCTCTCGCACGTGTTTTTGCTCAACTAGCCATGCGCATCCCAAAAAACCTGCGCATGCGCATCCCAAAAAACCTCGCACGTGTTTTTACTCGACTAGCCTGCGGGATGCATCCTCTCGCACGTGTTTTTACTCGACTAGCTTGCGGGATGCATCCTCTCGCACGTGTTTTTACTCGACTAGCCTGCGGGATGCATCCTCTCGCACGTGTTTTTACTCGACTAGCCTGCGGGATGCATCCTCTCGCACGTGTTTTTACTCGACTAGCCTGCGGGAAGCATCCTCTCGCACGTGTTTTTGCTCGACTAGCCATGAGAATCCCAAAAAACCTGCGCATGCGCATCCCACAAAACCTCGCACGTGTTTTTACTCGACTAGCCTGCGGGATGCATCCTCTCGCACGTGTTTTTACTCGACTAGCCTGCGGGATGCATCCTCTCGCACGTGTTTTTACTCGACTAGCCTGCGGGATGCATCCTCTCGCACGTGTTTTTGCTCGACTAGCTTGCGGGATGCATCCTCTCGCACGTGTTTTTGCTCGACTAGCCTGCGGGATGCATCCTCTCGCACGTGTTTTTGCTCGACTAGCCTGCGGGATGCATCCTCTCGCACGTGTTTTTACTCGACTAGCCTGCGGGATGCATCCTCCCGCACGTGTTTTTACTCGACTAGCCTGCGGGATACATCCTCTCGCACGTGTTTTTGCTCGACTAGCCTGCGGGATGCATCCTCTCGCACGTGTTTTTGCTCGACTAGCCTGCGGGATGCATCCTCTCGCACGTGTTTTTGCTCGACTAGCCTGCGGGACGCATCCTCTCGCACGTGTTTTTACTCGACTAGCCTGCGGGATGCATCCTCTCGCACGTGTTTTTACTCGACTAGCCTGCGGGAAGCATCCTCTTGCACGTGTTTTTACTCGACTAGCCTGCGGGATGCATCCTCTCGCACGTGTTTTTACTCGACTAGCCAGCGGGATGCATCCTCTCGCACGTGTTTTTACTCGACTAGCCTGCGGGAAGCATCCTCTTGCATTTGTTTTTACTCGACTAGCCTGCGGGATGCATCCTCTCGCACGTGTTTTTACTCGACTAGCCTGCGGGATGCATCCTCTCGCACGTGTTTTTACTCGACTAGCCTGCGGGAAGCATCCTCTCGCACGTGTTTTTACACGACTAGCCTGCGGGAAGCATCCTCTCGCACGTGTTTTTACTCGACTAGTCTGCGGGATGCATCCTCTCGCACGTGATTTTGCTCGACTAGCCTGCGGGATGCATCCTCTCGCACGTGTTTTTGCTCGACTAGCCTGCGGGATGCATCCTCTCGCACGTGTTTTTGCACGACTAGCCATGCGCATCCCACAAAACCTCGCACGTGTTTTTACTCGACTAGCCTGCGGGATGCATCCTCTCGCACGTGTTTTTACTCGAGTAGCATGCGGGATGCATCCTCTCGCACGTGTTTTTACTCGACTAGCCTGCGGGATGCATCCTCTCGCACGTGTTTTTGCTCGACTAGCCTGCGGGATGCATCCTCTCGCACGTGTTTTTGCTCGACTAGCCTGCGGGATGCATCCTCTCGCACGTGTTTTTGCTCGACTAGCCATGCGCATCCCAAAAAACATGCGCATGCGCATCCCAAAAAACCTGCGCATGCGCATCCCAAAAAACCTGGGCATGCGCATCCCACAAAACCTCGCACGTGTTTTTATTCGACTAGCCTGCGGGATGCATCCTCTCGCACGTGTTTTTGCTCGACTAGCCTGCGGGATGCATCCTGTCGCACGTGTTTTTACTCGACTAGCCTGCGGGATGCATCCTCTCGCACGTGTTTTTACTCGACTAGCCTGCGGGATGCATCCTCTCGCACGTGTTTTTGCTCGACTAGCCTGCGGGATGCATCCTCTCGCACGTGTTTTTGCTCGACTAGCCTGCGGGATGCATCCTCTCGCACGTGTTTTTGCTCGACTAGCCATGCGCATCCCAAAAAACCTGCGCATGCGCATCCCACAAAACCTCGCACGTGTTTTTACTCGACTAGCCTGCGGGATGCATCCTCTCGCACGTGTTTTTACTCGACTAGCCTGCGGGATGCATCCTCTCGCACGTGTTTTTACTCAACTAGCCAGCGGGATGCATCCTCTCGCACGTGTTTTTGCTCGACTAGTCTGCGGGATGCATCCTCTCGCACGTGTTTTTGCTCGACTAGCCATGCGCATCCCAAAAAACCTGCGCATGCGCATCCCACAAAACCTGCGCATGCGCATCCCACAAAACCTCGCACGTGTTTTTACTCGACTAGCCTGCGGGATGCATCCTCTCGCACGTGTTTTTACTCGACTAGCCTGCGGGATGCATCCTCTCGCACGTGTTTTTGCTCGACTAGCCTGCGGGATGCATCCTCTCGCACGTGTTTTTGCTCGACTAGCCTGCGGGATGCATCCTCTCGCACGTGTTTTTACTCGACTAGCCTGCGGGATGCATCCTCTAGCCCGTGTTTTTACTCGACTACCCTGCGGGATGCATCCTCTCGCACGTGTTTTTGCTCGACTAGCCATGCGCATCCCAAAAAACCTGCGCATGCGCATCCCAAAAAACCTGCGCATGCGCATCCCACAAAACCTGCGCATGCGGATCCCACAAAACCTCGCACGTGTTTTTACTCGACTAGCCTGCGGGATGCATCCTCTCGCACGTGTTTTTACTCGACTAGCTTGCGGGATGCATCCTCTCGCACGTGTTTTTACTCGACTAGCCTGCGGGATGCATCCTCTCGCACGTGTTTTTACTCGACTAGCCTGCGGGATGCATCCTCTCGCACGTGTTTTTACTCGACTAGCCTGCGGGAAGCATCCTCTCGCACGTGTTTTTACTCGACTAGTCTGCGGGATGCATCCTCTCGCACGTGTTTTTGCTCGAATAGCCATGCGCATCCCAAAAAACCTGCGCATGCGCATCCCAAAAAACCTGCGCATGCGCATCCCACAAAACCTGCGCATGCGGATCCCACAAAACCTCGCACGTGTTTTTACTCGACTAGCCTGCGGGATGCATCCTCTCGCACGTGTTTTTACTCGACTAGCTTGCGGGATGCATCCTCTCGCACGTGTTTTTACTCGACTAGCCTGCGGGATGCATCCTCTCGCACGTGTTTTTGCTCGACTAGCCGTGCGCATCCCAAAAAACCTGCGCATGCGCATCCCACAAAACCTGCGCATGCGCATCCCACAAAACCTCGCACGTGTTTTTACTCGACTAGCCAGCGGGATGCATCCTCTCGCACGTGTTTTTACTCGACTAGCCTGCGGGATGCATCCTCTCGCACGTGTTTTTGCTCGACTAGCCTGCGGGATGCATCCTCTCGCACGTGTTTTTGCTCGACTACCCTGCGGGATGCATCCTCTCGCACGTGTTTTTGCTCGACTAGCCATGCGAATCCCAAAAAACCTGCGCATGCGCATCCCAAAAAACCTGCGCATGCGCATCCCACAAAACCTGCGCATGCGCATCCCACAAAACCTCGCACGTGTTTTTACTCGACTAGCCTGCGGGATGCATCCTCTCGCACGTGTTTTTACTCGACTAGCCTGCGGGATGCATCCTCTCGCACGTGTTTTTGCTCGACTAGCCTGCGGGATGCATCCTCTCGCACGTGTTTTTGCTCGACTAGGCATGCGCATCCCAAAAAACCTGCGCATGCGCATCCCACAAAACCTGCGCATGCGCATCCCACAAAACCTCGCACGTGTTTTTACTCGACTAGCCTGCGGGATGCATCCTCTCGCACGTGTTTTTACTCGACTAGCCTGCGGGATGCATCCTCTCGCACGTGTTTTTACTCGACTAGCCTGCGGGATGCATCCTCTCGCACGTGTTTTTACTCGACAAGCCTGCGGGAAGCATCCTCTCGCACGTGTTTTTACTCGACTAGTCTGCGGGATGCATCCTCTCGCACGTGTTTTTGCTCGACTAGCCATGCGCATCCCAAAAAACCTGCGCATGCGCATCCCACAAAACCTGCGCATGCGCATCCCACAAAACCTCGCACGTGTTTTTACTCGACTAGCCTGCGGGATGCATCCTCTCGCACGTGTTTTTACTCGACTAGACTGCGGGATGCATCCTCTCGCACGTGTTTTTGCTCGACTACCCTGCGGGATGCATCCTCTCGCACGTGTTTTTGCTCGACTAGCCATGCGAATCCCAAAAAACCTGCGCATGCGCATCCCAAAAAACCTGCGCATGCGCATCCCACAAAACCTGCGCATGCGCATCCCACAAAACCTCGCACGTGTTTTTACTCGACTAGCCTGCGGGATGCATCCTCTCGCACGTGTTTTTACTCGACTAGCCTGCGGGATGCATCCTCTCGCACGTGTTTTTACTCGACTAGCCTGCGGGATGCATCCTCTCGCACGTGTTTTTACTCGACTAGCCTGCGGGATGCATCCTCTCGCACGTGTTTTTACTCGACTAGCCTGCGGGATGCATCCTCTCGCACGTGTTTTTACTCGACTAGCCTGCGGGAAGCATCCTCTCGCACGTGTTTTTACTCGACTAGTCTGCGGGATGCATCCTCTCGCACGTGTTTTTGCTCGACTAGCCAAGCGCATCCCAAAAAACCTGCGCATGCGCATCCCACAAAACCTGCGCATGCGCATCCCACAAAACCTCGCACGTGTTTTTACTCGACTAGCCTGCGGGATGCATCCTCTCGCACGTGTTTTTACTCTACTAGCCTGCGGGATGCATCCTCTCGCACGTGTTTTTGCTCGACTAGCCTGCGGGATGCAACCTCTCGCACGTGTTTTTGCTCGACTACCCTGCGGGATGCATCCTCTCGCACGTGTTTTTGCTCGACTAGCCACGCGCATCCCAAAAAACCTGCGCATGCGCATCCCAAAAAACCTGCGCATGCGCATCCCACAAAACCTGCGCATGCGCATCCCACAAAACCTCGCACGTGTTTTTACTCGACTAGCCTGCGGGATGCATCCTCTCGCACGTGTTTTTACTCGACTAGCCTGCGGGATGCATCCTCTCGCACGTGTTTTTACTCGACTAGCCTGCGGGATGCATCCTCTCGCACGTGTTTTTGCTCGACTAGCCTGCGGGATGCATCCTCTCGCACGTGTTTTTACTCGACTAGCTTGCGGGATGCATCCTCTCGCACGTGTTTTTACTCGACTAGCCTGCGGGATGCATCCTCTCGCACGTGTTTTTACTCGACTAGCCTGCGGGATGCATCCTCTCGCACGTGTTTTTACTCGACTAGCCTGCGGGAAGCATCCTCTCGCACGTGTTTTTACTCGACTAGTCTGCGGGATGCATCCTCTCGCACGTGTTTTTGCTCGACTAGCCATGCGCATCCCACAAAACCTGCGCATGCGCATCCCACAAAACCTCGCACGTGTTTTTACTCGACTAGCCTGCGGGATGCATCCTCTCGCACGTGTTTTTACTCGACTAGCCTGCGGGATGCATCCTCTCGCACGTGTTTTTGCTCGACTAGCCTGCGGGATGCATCCTCTCGCACGTGTTTTTGCTCGACTACCCTGCGGGATGCATCCTCTCGCACGTGTTTTTGCTCGACTAGCCATGCGAATCCCAAAAAACCTGCGCATGCGCATCCCAAAAAACCTGCGCATGCGCATCCCACAAAACCTGCGCATGCGCATCCCACAAAACCTCGCACGTGTTTTTACTCGACTAGCCTGCGGGATGCATCCTCTCGCACGTGTTTTTACTCGACTAGCCTGCGGGATGCATCCTCTCGCACGTGTTTTTGCTCGACTAGCCTGCGGGATGCATCCTCTCGCACGTGTTTTTGCTCGACTAGGCATGCGCATCCCAAAAAACCTGCGCATGCGCATCCCACAAAACCTGCGCATGCGCATCCCACAAAACCTCGCACGTGTTTTTACTCGACTAGCCTGCGGGATGCATCCTCTCGCACGTGTTTTTACTCGACTAGCCTGCGGGATGCATCCTCTCGCACGTGTTTTTGCTCGACTAGCCTGCGGGATGCATCCTCTCGCACGTGTTTTTGCTCGACTACCCTGCGGGATGCATCCTCTCGCACGTGTTTTTGCTCGACTAGCCATGCGAATCCCAAAAAACCTGCGCATGCGCATCCCAAAAAACCTGCGCATGCGCATCCCACAAAACCTGCGCATGCGCATCCCACAAAACCTCGCACGTGTTTTTACTCGACTAGCCTGCGGGATGCATCCTCTCGCACGTGTTTTTACTCGACTAGCCTGCGGGATGCATCCTCTCGCACGTGTTTTTACTCGACTAGCCTGCGGGATGCATCCTCTCGCACGTGTTTTTACTCGACTAGCCTGCGGGATGCATCCTCTCGCACGTGTTTTTACTCGACTAGCCTGCGGGATGCATCCTCTCGCACGTGTTTTTACTCGACTAGCCTGCGGGAAGCATCCTCTCGCACGTGTTTTTACTCGACTAGTCTGCGGGATGCATCCTCTCGCACGTGTTTTTGCTCGACTAGCCATGCGCATCCCAAAAAACCTGCGCATGCGCATCCCACAAAACCTGCGCATGCGCATCCCACAAAACCTCGCACGTGTTTTTACTCGACTAGCCTGCGGGATGCATCCTCTCGCACGTGCTTTTACTCTACTAGCCTGCGGGATGCATCCTCTCGCACGTGTTTTTGCTCGACTAGCCTGCGGGATGCATCCTCTCGCACGTGTTTTTGCTCGACTACCCTGCGGGATGCATCCTCTCGCACGTGTTTTTGCTCGACTAGCCATGCGCATCCCAAAAAACCTGCGCATGCGCATCCCAAAAAACCTGCGCATGCGCATCCCACAAAACCTGCGCATGCGCATCCCACAAAACCTCGCACGTGTTTTTACTCGACTAGCCTGCGGGATGCATCCTCTCGCACGTGTTTTTACTCGACTAGCCTGCGGGATGCATCCTCTCGCACGTGTTTTTACTCGACTAGCCTGCGGGATGCATCCTCTCGCACGTGTTTTTGCTCGACTAGCCTGCGGGATGCATCCTCTCGCACGTGTTTTTGCTCGACTAGGCATGCGCATCCCAAAAAACCTGCGCATGCGCATCCCACAAAACCTGCGCATGCGCATCCCACAAAACCTCGCACGTGTTTTTACTCGACTAGCCTGCGGGATGCATCCTCTCGCACGTGTTTTTACTCGACTAGCCTGCGGGATGCATCCTCTCGCACGTGTTTTTACTCGACTAGCCTGCGGGATGCATCCTCTCGCACGTGTTTTTACTCGACTAGCCTGCGGGATGCATCCTCTCGCACGTGTTTTTGCTCGACTAGCTTGCGGGATGCATCCTCTCGCACGTGTTTTTGCTCGACTAGGCATGCGCATACCAAAAAACCTGCGCATGCGCATCCCAAAAAACCTGCGCATGCGCATCCCACAAAACCTCGCACGTGTTTTTACTCGACTAGCCTGCGGGATGCATCCTCTCGCACGTGTTTTTACTAGACTAGCTTGCGGGATGCATCCTCTCGCACGTGTTTTTACTAGACTAGCTTGCGGGATGCATCCTCTCGCACGTGTTTTTACTCGACTAGCCTGCGGGATGCATCCTCTCGCACGTGTTTTTACTCGACTAGCCTGCGGGATGCATCCTCTCGCACGTGTTTTTACTCGACTAGCCTGCGGGAAGCATCCTCTCGCACGTGTTTTTACTCGACTAGTCTGCGGGATGCATCCTCTCGCACGTGTTTTTGCTCGACTAGCAATGCGCATCCCAAAAAACCTGCGCATGCGCATCCCACAAAACCTGCGCATGCGCATCACACAAAACCTCGCACGTGTTTTTACTCGACTAGCCTGCGGGATGCATCCTCTCACACGTGTTTTTTCTCGACTAGCCTGCGGGATGCATCCTCTCGCACGTGTTTTTGCTCGACTAGCCTGCGGGATGCATCGTCTCGCACGTGTTTTTGCTCGACTACCCTGCGGGATGCATCCTCTCGCACGTGTTTTTACTCGACTAGCCTGCGGGAAGCATCCTCTCGCACGTGTTTTTACTCGACTAGTCTGCGGGATGCATCCTCTCGCACGTGTTTTTGCTCGACTAGCCATGCGCATCCCAAAAAACCTGCGCATGCGCATCCCACAAAACCTGCGCATGCGCATCACACAAAACCTCGCACGTGTTTTTACTCGACTAGCCTGCGGGATGCATCCTCTCGCACGTGTTTTTACTCGACTAGCCTGCGGGATGCATCCTCTCGCACGTGTTTTTGCTCGACTAGCCTGCGGGATGCATCCTCTCGCACGTGTTTTTGCTCGACTACCCTGCGGGATGCATCCTCTCGCACGTGTTTTTGCTCGACTAGCCATGCGCATCCCAAAAAACCTGCGCATGCGGATCCCAAAAAACCTGCGCATGCGCATCCCACAAAACCTGCGCATGCGCATCCCACAAAACCTCGCACGTGTTTTTGCTCGACTAGCCTGCGGGATGCATCCTCTCGCACGTGTTTTTACTCGACTAGCCTGCGGGATGCATCCTCTCGCACGTGTTTTTACTCGACTAGCCTGCGGGATGCATCCTCTCGCACGTGTTTTTGCTCGACTAGCCTGCGGGATGCATCCTCTCGCACGTGTTTTTGCTCGACTAGGCATGCGCATCCCAAAAAACCTGCGCATGCGCATCCCACAAAACCTGCGCATGCGCATCCCACAAAACCTCGCACGTGTTTTTACTCGACTAGCCTGCGGGATGCATCCTCTCGCACGTGTTTTTACTCAACTAGCCTGCGGGATGCATCCTCTCGCACGTGTTTTTGCTCGACTAGCCTGCGGGATGCATCCTCTCGCACGTGTTTTTACTCGACTAGCCTGCGGGATGCATCCTCTAGCACGTGTTTTTACTCGACTACCCTGCGGGAAGCATCCTCTCGCACGTGTTTTTGCTCGACTAGCCATGAGAATACCAAAAAACCTGCGCATGCGCATCCCAAAAAACCTGCGCATGCGCATCCCACAAAACCTGCGCATGCGCATCCCACAAAACCTCGCACGTGTTTTTACTCGACTAGCCTGCGGGATGCATCCTCTCGCACGTGTTTTTACTCGACTAGCCTGCGGGATGCATCCTCTCGCACGTGTTTTTACTCGACTAGCCTGCGGGAAGCATCCTCTCGCACGTGTTTTTGCTCGACTAGCCATGAGAATCCCAAAAAACCTGCGCATGCGCATCCCACAAAACCTCGCACGTGTTTTTACTCGACTAGCCTGCGGGATGCATCCTCTCGCAAGTGTTTTTACTCGACTAGCCTGCGGGATGCATCCTCTCGCACGTGTTTTTACTCGACTAGCCTGCGGGATGCATCCTCTCGCACGTGTTTTTGCTCGACTAGCTTGCGGGATGCATCCTCTCGCACGTGTTTTTGCTCGACTAGGCATGCGCATCCCAAAAAACCTGCGCATGCGCATCCCAAAAAACCTGCGCATGCGCATCCCACAAAACCTCGCACGTGTTTTTACTCGACTAGCCTGCGGGATGCATCCTCTCGCACGTGTTTTTACTCGACTAGCTTGCGGGATGCATCCTCTCGCACGTGTTTTTACTCGACTAGCCTGCGGGATGCATCCTCTCGCACGTGTTTTTACTCGACTAGCCTGCGGGATGCATCCTCTCGCACGTGTTTTTACTCGACTAGCCTGCGGGAAGCATCCTCTCGCACGTGTTTTTACTCGACTAGACTGCGGGATGCATCCTCTCGCACGTGTTTTTGCTCGACTAGCCATGCGCATCCCAAAAAACCTGCGCATGCGCATCCCACAAAACCTGCGCATGCGCATCCCACAAAACCTCGCACGTGTTTTTACTCGACTAGCCTGCGGGATGCATCCTCTCGCACGTGTTTTTACTCGACTAGCCTGCGGGATGCATCCTCTCGCACGTGTTTTTGCTCGACTAGCCTGCGGGATGCATCCTCTCGCACGTGTTTTTGCTCGACTACCCTGCGGGATGCATCCCCTCGCACGTGTTTTTGCTCGACTAGCCATGCGCATCCCAAAAAACCTGCGCATGCGCATCCCAAAAAACCTGCGCATGCGCATCCCACAAAACCTGCGCATGCGCATCCCACAAAACCTCGCACGTGTTTTTACTCGACTAGCCTGCGGGATGCATCCTCTCGCACGTGTTTTTACTCGACCAGCCTGCGGGATGCATCCTCTCGCACGTGTTTTTACTCGACTAGCCTGCGGGATGCATCCTCTCGCACGTGTTTTTGCTCGACTAGTCTGCGGGATGCATCCTCTCGCACGTGTTTTTGCTCGACTAGCCATGCGCATCCCAAAAAACCTGCGCATGCGCATCCCACAAAACCTGCGCATGCGCATCCCACAAAACCTCGCACGTGTTTTTACTCGACTAGCCTGCGGGATGCATCCTCTCGCACGTGTTTTTACTCGACTAGCCTGCGGGATGCATCCTCTCGCACGTGTTTTTGCTCGACTAGCCTGCGGGATGCATCCTCTCGCACGTGTTTTTGCTCGACTAGCCTGCGGGATGCATCCTCTCGCACGTGTTTTTACTCGACTAGCCTGCGGGATGCATCCTCTAGCCCGTGTTTTTACTCGACTACCCTGCGGGATGCATCCTCTCGCACGTGTTTTTGCTCGACTAGCCATGCGCATCCCAAAAAACCTGCGCATGCGCATCCCAAAAAACCTGCGCATGCGCATCCCACAAAACCTGCGCATGCGGATCCCACAAAACCTCGCACGTGTTTTTACTCGACTAGCCTGCGGGATGCATCCTCTCGCACGTGTTTTTACTCGACTAGCTTGCGGGATGCATCCTCTCGCACGTGTTTTTACTCGACTAGCCTGCGGGATGCATCCTCTCGCACGTGTTTTTACTCGACTAGCCTGCGGGATGCATCCTCTCGCACGTGTTTTTACTCGACTAGCCTGCGGGAAGCATCCTCTCGCACGTGTTTTTACTCGACTAGTCTGCGGGATGCATCCTCTCGCACGTGTTTTTGCTCGACTAGCCATGCGCATCCCAAAAAACCTGCGCATGCGCATCCCAAAAAACCTGCGCATGCGCATCCCACAAAACCTGCGCATGCGGATCCCACAAAACCTCGCACGTGTTTTTACTCGACTAGCCTGCGGGATGCATCCTCTCGCACGTGTTTTTACTCGACTAGCCTGCGGGATGCATCCTCTCGCACGTGTTTTTACTCGACTAGCCTGCGGGATGCATCCTCTCGCACGTGTTTTTACTCAACTAGCCAGCGGGATGCATCCTCTCGCACGTGTTTTTGCTCGACTAGTCTGCGGGATGCATCCTCTCGCACGTGTTTTTGCTCGACTAGCCATGCGCATCCCAAAAAACCTGCGCATGCGCATCCCACAAAACCTGCGCATGCGCATCCCACAAAACCTCGCACGTGTTTTTACTCGACTAGCCTGCGGGATGCATCCTCTCGCACGTGTTTTTACTCGACTAGCCTGCGGGATGCATCCTCTCGCACGTGTTTTTGCTCGACTAGCCTGCGGGATGCATCCTCTCGCACGTGTTTTTGCTCGACTAGCCTGCGGGATGCATCCTCTCGCACGTGTTTTTACTCGACTAGCCTGCGGGATGCATCCTCTAGCCCGTGTTTTTACTCGACTACCCTGCGGGATGCATCCTCTCGCACGTGTTTTTGCTCGACTAGCCATGCGCATCCCAAAAAACCTGCGCATGCGCATCCCAAAAAACCTGCGCATGCGCATCCCACAAAACCTGCGCATGCGGATCCCACAAAACCTCGCACGTGTTTTTACTCGACTAGCCTGCGGGATGCATCCTCTCGCACGTGTTTTTACTCGACTAGCTTGCGGGATGCATCCTCTCGCACGTGTTTTTACTCGACTAGCCTGCGGGATGCATCCTCTCGCACGTGTTTTTACTCGACTAGCCTGCGGGATGCATCCTCTCGCACGTGTTTTTACTCGACTAGCCTGCGGGAAGCATCCTCTCGCACGTGTTTTTACTCGACTAGTCTGCGGGATGCATCCTCTCGCACGTGTTTTTGCTCGACTAGCCATGCGCATCCCAAAAAACCTGCGCATGCGCATCCCAAAAAACCTGCGCATGCGCATCCCAAAAAACCTGCGCATGCGCATCCCACAAAACCTGCGCATGCGGATCCCACAAAACCTCGCACGTGTTTTTACTCGACTAGCCTGCGGGATGCATCCTCTCGCACGTGTTTTTACTCGACTAGCTTGCGGGATGCATCCTCTCGCACGTGTTTTTACTCGACTAGCCTGCGGGATGCATCCTCTCGCACGTGTTTTTGCTCGACTAGCCGTGCGCATCCCAAAAAACCTGCGCATGCGCATCCCACAAAACCTGCGCATGCGCATCCCACAAAACCTCGCACGTGTTTTTACTCGACTAGCCAGCGGGATGCATCCTCTCGCACGTGTTTTTACTCGACTAGCCTGCGGGATGCATCCTCTCGCACGTGTTTTTGCTCGACTAGCCTGCGGGATGCATCCTCTCGCACGTGTTTTTGCTCGACTACCCTGCGGGATGCATCCTCTCGCACGTGTTTTTGCTCGACTAGCCATGCGAATCCCAAAAAACCTGCGCATGCGCATCCCAAAAAACCTGCGCATGCGCATCCCACAAAACCTGCGCATGCGCATCCCACAAAACCTCGCACGTGTTTTTACTCGACTAGCCTGCGGGATGCATCCTCTCGCACGTGTTTTTACTCGACTAGCCTGCGGGATGCATCCTCTCGCACGTGTTTTTGCTCGACTAGCCTGCGGGATGCATCCTCTCGCACGTGTTTTTGCTCGACTAGGCATGCGCATCCCAAAAAACCTGCGCATGCGCATCCCACAAAACCTGCGCATGCGCATCCCACAAAACCTCGCACGTGTTTTTACTCGACTAGCCTGCGGGATGCATCCTCTCGCACGTGTTTTTACTCGACTAGCCTGCGGGATGCATCCTCTCGCACGTGTTTTTACTCGACTAGCCTGCGGGATGCATCCTCTCGCACGTGTTTTTACTCGACTAGCCTGCGGGAAGCATCCTCTCGCACGTGTTTTTACTCGACTAGTCTGCGGGATGCATCCTCTCGCACGTGTTTTTGCTCGACTAGCCATGCGCATCCCAAAAAACCTGCGCATGCGCATCCCACAAAACCTGCGCATGCGCATCCCACAAAACCTCGCACGTGTTTTTACTCGACTAGCCTGCGGGATGCATCCTCTCGCACGTGTTTTTACTCGACTAGACTGCGGGATGCATCCTCTCGCACGTGTTTTTGCTCGACTACCCTGCGGGATGCATCCTCTCGCACGTGTTTTTGCTCGACTAGCCATGCGAATCCCAAAAAACCTGCGCATGCGCATCCCAAAAAACCTGCGCATGCGCATCCCACAAAACCTGCGCATGCGCATCCCACAAAACCTCGCACGTGTTTTTACTCGACTAGCCTGCGGGATGCATCCTCTCGCACGTGTTTTTACTCGACTAGCCTGCGGGATGCATCCTCTCGCACGTGTTTTTACTCGACTAGCCTGCGGGATGCATCCTCTCGCACGTGTTTTTACTCGACTAGCCTGCGGGATGCATCCTCTCGCACGTGTTTTTACTCGACTAGCCTGCGGGATGCATCCTCTCGCACGTGTTTTTACTCGACTAGCCTGCGGGAAGCATCCTCTCGCACGTGTTTTTACTCGACTAGTCTGCGGGATGCATCCTCTCGCACGTGTTTTTGCTCGACTAGCCAAGCGCATCCCAAAAAACCTGCGCATGCGCATCCCACAAAACCTGCGCATGCGCATCCCACAAAACCTCGCACGTGTTTTTACTCGACTAGCCTGCGGGATGCATCCTCTCGCACGTGTTTTTACTCTACTAGCCTGCGGGATGCATCCTCTCGCACGTGTTTTTGCTCGACTAGCCTGCGGGATGCAACCTCTCGCACGTGTTTTTGCTCGACTACCCTGCGGGATGCATCCTCTCGCACGTGTTTTTGCTCGACTAGCCACGCGCATCCCAAAAAACCTGCGCATGCGCATCCCAAAAAACCTGCGCATGCGCATCCCACAAAACCTGCGCATGCGCATCCCACAAAACCTCGCACGTGTTTTTACTCGACTAGCCTGCGGGATGCATCCTCTCGCACGTGTTTTTACTCGACTAGCCTGCGGGATGCATCCTCTCGCACGTGTTTTTACTCGACTAGCCTGCGGGATGCATCCTCTCGCACGTGTTTTTGCTCGACTAGCCTGCGGGATGCATCCTCTCGCACGTGTTTTTACTCGACTAGCTTGCGGGATGCATCCTCTCGCACGTGTTTTTACTCGACTAGCCTGCGGGATGCATCCTCTCGCACGTGTTTTTACTCGACTAGCCTGCGGGATGCATCCTCTCGCACGTGTTTTTACTCGACTAGCCTGCGGGAAGCATCCTCTCGCACGTGTTTTTACTCGACTAGTCTGCGGGATGCATCCTCTCGCACGTGTTTTTGCTCGACTAGCCATGCGCATCCCACAAAACCTGCGCATGCGCATCCCACAAAACCTCGCACGTGTTTTTACTCGACTAGCCTGCGGGATGCATCCTCTCGCACGTGTTTTTACTCGACTAGCCTGCGGGATGCATCCTCTCGCACGTGTTTTTGCTCGACTAGCCTGCGGGATGCATCCTCTCGCACGTGTTTTTGCTCGACTACCCTGCGGGATGCATCCTCTCGCACGTGTTTTTGCTCGACTAGCCATGCGAATCCCAAAAAACCTGCGCATGCGCATCCCAAAAAACCTGCGCATGCGCATCCCACAAAACCTGCGCATGCGCATCCCACAAAACCTCGCACGTGTTTTTACTCGACTAGCCTGCGGGATGCATCCTCTCGCACGTGTTTTTACTCGACTAGCCTGCGGGATGCATCCTCTCGCACGTGTTTTTGCTCGACTAGCCTGCGGGATGCATCCTCTCGCACGTGTTTTTGCTCGACTAGGCATGCGCATCCCAAAAAACCTGCGCATGCGCATCCCACAAAACCTGCGCATGCGCATCCCACAAAACCTCGCACGTGTTTTTACTCGACTAGCCTGCGGGATGCATCCTCTCGCACGTGTTTTTACTCGACTAGCCTGCGGGATGCATCCTCTCGCACGTGTTTTTGCTCGACTAGCCTGCGGGATGCATCCTCTCGCACGTGTTTTTGCTCGACTACCCTGCGGGATGCATCCTCTCGCACGTGTTTTTGCTCGACTAGCCATGCGAATCCCAAAAAACCTGCGCATGCGCATCCCAAAAAACCTGCGCATGCGCATCCCACAAAACCTGCGCATGCGCATCCCACAAAACCTCGCACGTGTTTTTACTCGACTAGCCTGCGGGATGCATCCTCTCGCACGTGTTTTTACTCGACTAGCCTGCGGGATGCATCCTCTCGCACGTGTTTTTACTCGACTAGCCTGCGGGATGCATCCTCTCGCACGTGTTTTTACTCGACTAGCCTGCGGGATGCATCCTCTCGCACGTGTTTTTACTCGACTAGCCTGCGGGATGCATCCTCTCGCACGTGTTTTTACTCGACTAGCCTGCGGGAAGCATCCTCTCGCACGTGTTTTTACTCGACTAGTCTGCGGGATGCATCCTCTCGCACGTGTTTTTGCTCGACTAGCCATGCGCATCCCAAAAAACCTGCGCATGCGCATCCCACAAAACCTGCGCATGCGCATCCCACAAAACCTCGCACGTGTTTTTACTCGACTAGCCTGCGGGATGCATCCTCTCGCACGTGCTTTTACTCTACTAGCCTGCGGGATGCATCCTCTCGCACGTGTTTTTGCTCGACTAGCCTGCGGGATGCATCCTCTCGCACGTGTTTTTGCTCGACTACCCTGCGGGATGCATCCTCTCGCACGTGTTTTTGCTCGACTAGCCATGCGCATCCCAAAAAACCTGCGCATGCGCATCCCAAAAAACCTGCGCATGCGCATCCCACAAAACCTGCGCATGCGCATCCCACAAAACCTCGCACGTGTTTTTACTCGACTAGCCTGCGGGATGCATCCTCTCGCACGTGTTTTTACTCGACTAGCCTGCGGGATGCATCCTCTCGCACGTGTTTTTACTCGACTAGCCTGCGGGATGCATCCTCTCGCACGTGTTTTTGCTCGACTAGCCTGCGGGATGCATCCTCTCGCACGTGTTTTTGCTCGACTAGGCATGCGTATCCCAAAAAACCTGCGCATGCGCATCCCACAAAACCTGCGCATGCGCATCCCACAAAACCTCGCACGTGTTTTTACTCGACTAGCCTGCGGGATGCATCCTCTCGCACGTGTTTTTACTCGACTAGCCTGCGGGATGCATCCTCTCGCACGTGTTTTTACTCGACTAGCCTGCGGGATGCATCCTCTCGCACGTGTTTTTACTCGACTAGCCTGCGGGATGCATCCTCTCGCACGTGTTTTTGCTCGACTAGCTTGCGGGATGCATCCTCTCGCACGTGTTTTTGCTCGACTAGGCATGCGCATACCAAAAAACCTGCGCATGCGCATCCCAAAAAACCTGCGCATGCGCATCCCACAAAACCTCGCACGTGTTTTTACTCGACTAGCCTGCGGGATGCATCCTCTCGCACGTGTTTTTACTAGACTAGCTTGCGGGATGCATCCTCTCGCACGTGTTTTTACTAGACTAGCTTGCGGGATGCATCCTCTCGCACGTGTTTTTACTCGACTAGCCTGCGGGATGCATCCTCTCGCACGTGTTTTTACTCGACTAGCCTGCGGGATGCATCCTCTCGCACGTGTTTTTACTCGACTAGCCTGCGGGAAGCATCCTCTCGCACGTGTTTTTACTCGACTAGTCTGCGGGATGCATCCTCTCGCACGTGTTTTTGCTCGACTAGCAATGCGCATCCCAAAAAACCTGCGCATGCGCATCCCACAAAACCTGCGCATGCGCATCACACAAAACCTCGCACGTGTTTTTACTCGACTAGCCTGAGGGATGCATCCTCTCACACGTGTTTTTTCTCGACTAGCCTGCGGGATGCATCCTCTCGCACGTGTTTTTGCTCGACTAGCCTGCGGGATGCATCGTCTCGCACGTGTTTTTGCTCGACTACCCTGCGGGATGCATCCTCTCGCACGTGTTTTTACTCGACTAGCCTGCGGGAAGCATCCTCTCGCACGTGTTTTTACTCGACTAGTCTGCGGGATGCATCCTCTCGCACGTGTTTTTGCTCGACTAGCCATGCGCATCCCAAAAAACCTGCGCATGCGCATCCCACAAAACCTGCGCATGCGCATCACACAAAACCTCGCACGTGTTTTTACTCGACTAGCCTGCGGGATGCATCCTCTCGCACGTGTTTTTACTCGACTAGCCTGCGGGATGCATCCTCTCGCACGTGTTTTTGCTCGACTAGCCTGCGGGATGCATCCTCTCGCACGTGTTTTTGCTCGACTACCCTGCGGGATGCATCCTCTCGCACGTGTTTTTGCTCGACTAGCCATGCGCATCCCAAAAAACCTGCGCATGCGGATCCCAAAAAACCTGCGCATGCGCATCCCACAAAACCTGCGCATGCGCATCCCACAAAACCTCGCACGTGTTTTTGCTCGACTAGCCTGCGGGATGCATCCTCTCGCACGTGTTTTTACTCGACTAGCCTGCGGGATGCATCCTCTCGCACGTGTTTTTACTCGACTAGCCTGCGGGATGCATCCTCTCGCACGTGTTTTTGCTCGACTAGCCTGCGGGATGCATCCTCTCGCACGTGTTTTTGCTCGACTAGGCATGCGCATCCCAAAAAACCTGCGCATGCGCATCCCACAAAACCTGCGCATGCGCATCCCACAAAACCTCGCACGTGTTTTTACTCGACTAGCCTGCGGTATGCATCCTCTCGCACGTGTTTTTACTCAACTAGCCTGCGGGATGCATCCTCTCGCACGTGTTTTTGCTCGACTAGCCTGCGGGATGCATCCTCTCGCACGTGTTTTTACTCGACTAGCCTGCGGGATGCATCCTCTAGCACGTGTTTTTACTCGACTACCCTGCGGGAAGCATCCTCTCGCACGTGTTTTTGCTCGACTAGCCATGAGAATCCCAAAAAACCTGCGCATGCGCATCCCAAAAAACCTGCGCATGCGCATCCCACAAAACCTGCGCATGCGCATCCCACAAAACCTCGCACGTGTTTTTACTCGACTAGCCTGCGGGATGCATCCTCTCGCACGTGTTTTTACTCGACTAGCCTGCGGGATGCATCCTCTCGCACGTGTTTTTACTCGACTAGCCTGCGGGAAGCATCCTCTCGCACGTGTTTTTGCTCGACTAGCCATGAGAATCCCAAAAAACCTGCGCATGCGCATCCCACAAAACCTCGCACGTGTTTTTACTCGACTAGCCTGCGGGATGCATCCTCTCGCAAGTGTTTTTACTCGACTAGCCTGCGGGATGCATCCTCTCGCACGTGTTTTTACTCGACTAGCCTGCGGGATGCATCCTCTCGCACGTGTTTTTGCTCGACTAGCTTGCGGGATGCATCCTCTCGCACGTGTTTTTGCTCGACTAGGCATGCGCATCCCAAAAAACCTGCGCATGCGCATCCCAAAAAACCTGCGCATGCGCATCCCACAAAACCTCGCACGTGTTTTTACTCGACTAGCCTGCGGGATGCATCCTCTCGCACGTGTTTTTACTCGACTAGCTTGCGGGATGCATCCTCTCGCACGTGTTTTTACTCGACTAGCCTGCGGGATGCATCCTCTCGCACGTGTTTTTACTCGACTAGCCTGCGGGATGCATCCTCTCGCACGTGTTTTTACTCGACTAGCCTGCGGGAAGCATCCTCTCGCACGTGTTTTTACTCGACTAGACTGCGGGATGCATCCTCTCGCACGTGTTTTTGCTCGACTAGCCATGCGCATCCCAAAAAACCTGCGCATGCGCATCCCACAAAACCTGCGCATGCGCATCCCACAAAACCTCGCACGTGTTTTTACTCGACTAGCCTGCGGGATGCATCCTCTCGCACGTGTTTTTACTCGACTAGCCTGCGGGATGCATCCTCTCGCACGTGTTTTTGCTCGACTAGCCTGCGGGATGCATCCTCTCGCACGTGTTTTTGCTCGACTACCCTGCGGGATGCATCCCCTCGCACGTGTTTTTGCTCGACTAGCCATGCGCATCCCAAAAAACCTGCGCATGCGCATCCCAAAAAACCTGCGCATGCGCATCCCACAAAACCTGCGCATGCGCATCCCACAAAATCTCGCACGTGTTTTTACTCGACTAGCCTGCGGGATGCATCCTCTCGCACGTGTTTTTACTCGACTAGCCTGCGGGATGCATCCTCTCGCACGTGTTTTTACTCGACTAGCCTGCGGGATGCATCCTCTCGCACGTGTTTTTGCTCGACTAGCCTGCGGGATGCATCCTCTCGCACGTGTTTTTGCTCGACTAGGCATGCGCATCCCAAAAAACCTGCGCATGCGCATCCCACAAAACCTGCGCATGCGCATCCCACAAAACCTCGCACGTGTTTTTACTCGACTAGCCTGCGGGATGCATCCTCTCGCACGTGTTTTTACTCGACTAGCCTGCGGGATGCATCCTCTCGCACGTGTTTTTGCTCGACTAGCCTGCGGGATGCATCCTCTCGCACGTGTTTTTGCTCGACTAGCCTGCGGGATGCATCCTCTCGCACGTGTTTTTGCTCGACTAGCCATGCGCATCCCAAAAAACCTGCGCATGCGCATCCCACAAAACCTGCGCATGCGCATCCCACAAAACCTCGCACGTGTTTTTACTCGACTAGCCTGCGGGATGCATCCTCTCGCACGTGTTATTACTCGACTAGCCTGCGGGATGCATCCTCTCGCACGTGTTTTTACTCGACTAGCCTGCGGGATGCATCCTCTCGCACGTGTTTTTGCTCGACTAGCCTGCGGGATGCATCCTCTCGCACGTGTTTTTGCTCGAATAGCCTGCGGGATGCATCCTCTCGCACGTGTTTTTACTCGACTAGCCTGCGGGATGCATCCTCTCGCACGTGTTTTTACTCGACTACCCTGCGGAATGCATCCTCTCGCACGTGTTTTTGCTCGACTAGGCATGCGCATCCCAAAAAACCTGCGCATGCGCATCCCAAAAAACCTGCGCATGCGCATCCCACAAAACCTGCGCATGCGCATCCCACAAAACCTCGCACGTGTTTTTACTCGACTAGCCTGCGGGATGCATCCTCTCGCACGTGTTTTTACTCGACTAGCCTGCGGGATGCATCCTCTCGCACGTGTTTTTACTCGACTAGCCTGCGGGATGCATCCTCTCGCACGTGTTTTTACTCGACTAGCCTGCGGGAAGCATCCTCTCGCACGTGTTTTTACTCGACTAGCCTGCGGGAAGCATCCTCTCGCACGTGTTTTTACTCGACTAGTCTGCGGGATGCATCCTCTCGCACGTGTTTTTGCTCGACTAGCCTGCGGGATGCATCCTCTCGCACGTGTTTTTGCTCGACTAGCCTGCGGGATGCATCCTCTCGCACGTGTTTTTGCTCGACTAGCCATGCGCATCCCAAAAAACCTGCGCATGCGCATCCCACAAAACCTGCGCATGCGCATCCCACAAAACCTCGCACGTGTTTTTACTCGACTAGCCTGCGGGATGCATCCTCTCGCACGTGTTTTTACTCGACTAGCCTGCGGGATGCATCCTCTTGCACGTGTTTTTACTCGACTAGCCTGCGGGATGCATCCTCTCGCACGTGTTTTTACTCGACTAGCCTGCGGGAAGCATCCTCTCGCACGTGTTTTTACTCGACTAGCCTGCGGGAAGCATCCTCTCGCACGTGTTTTTACTCGACTAGCCTGCGGGATGCATCCTCTCGCACGTGTTTTTACTCGACTAGCCTGCCGGATGCATCCTCTCGCACGTGTTTTTACTCGACTAGACTGCGGGATGCATCCTCTCGCACGTGTTTTTGCTCGACTAGCCTGCGGGATTCATCCTCTCGCACGTGTTTTTGCTCGACTAGCCTGCGGGATGCATCCTCTCGCACGTGTTTTTGCTCGACTAGCCTGCGGGATGCATCCTCTCGCACGTGTTTTTGCTCGACTAGCCTGCGGGATGCATCCTCTCGCACGTGTTTTTGCTCGACTAGCCATGCGCATCCCAAAAAACCTGCGCATGCGCATCCCACAAAACCTGCGCATGAGCATCCCACAAAACCTCGCTCGTGTTTGTGCTCGACTAGCCTGCGGGATGCATCCTCTCGCACGTGTTTTTGCTCGACTAGCCTGCGTGATGCATCCTCTCGCACGTGTTTTTGCTCGACTAGCCTGCGGGATGCATCCTCTCGCACGTGTTTTTGCTCGACTAGCCTGCGGGATGCATCCTCTCGCACGTGTTTTTGCTCGACTAGCCATGCGCATCCCAAAAAACCTGCGCATGCGCATCCCACAAAACCTGCGCATGCGCATCCCACAAAACCTCGCACGTGTTTTTACTCGACTAGCCTGCGGAATGCATCCTCTCGCACGTGTTTTTACTCGACTAGCCTGCGGGATGCATCCTCTCGCACGTGTTTTTGCTCGACTAGCCTGCGGGATGCATCCTCTCGCACGTGTTTTTGCTCGACTACCCTGCGGGATGCATCCTCTCGCACGTGTTTTTGCTCGACTAGCCATGCGAATCCCAAAAAACCTGCGCATGCGCATCCCAAAAAACCTGCGCATGCGCATCCCACAAAACCTGCGCATGCGCATCCCACAAAACCTCGCACGTGTTTTTACTCGACTAGCCTGCGGGATGCATCCTCTCGCACGTGTTTTTACTCGACTAGCCTGCGGGATGCATCCTCTCGCACGTGTTTTTACTCGACTAGCCTGCGGGATGCATCCTCTCGCACGTGTTTTTACTCGACTAGCCTGCGGGATGCATCCTCTCGCACGTGTTTTTACTCGACTAGCCTGCGGGATGCATCCTCTCGCACGTGTTTTTACTCGACTAGCCTGCGGGAAGCATCCTCTCGCACGTGTTTTTACTCGACTAGTCTGCGGGATGCATCCTCTCGCACGTGTTTTTGCTCGACTACCCTGCGGGATGCATCCTCTCGCACGTGTTTTTGCTCGACTAGCCATGCGCATCCCAAAAAACCTGCGCATGCGCATCCCAAAAAACCTACGCATGCGCATCCCACAAAACCTGCGCATGCGCATCCCACAAAACCTCGCACGTGTTTTTACTCGACTAGCCTGCGGGATGCATCCTCTCGCACGTGTTTTTACTCGACTAGCCTGCGGGATGCATCCTCTCGCACGTGTTTTTACTCGACTAGCCTGCGGGATGCATCCTCTCGCACGTGTTTTTGCTCGACTAGCCTGCGGGATGCATCCTCTCGCACGTGTTTTTGCTCGACTAGGCATGCGCATCCCAAAAAACCTGCGCATGCGCATCCCACAAAACCTGCGCATGCGCATCCCACAAAACCTCGCACGTGTTTTTACTCGACTAGCCTGCGGGATGCATCCTCTCGCACGTGTTTTTACTCGACTAGCCTGCGGGATGCATCCTCTCGCACGTGTTTTTACTCGACTAGCCTGCGGGATGCATCCTCTCGCACGTGTTTTTACTCGACTAGCCTGCGGGAAGCATCCTCTCGCACGTGTTTTTACTCGACTAGTCTGCGGGATGCATCCTCTCGCACGTGTTTTTGCTCGACTAGCCATGCGCATCCCAAAAAACCTGCGCATGCGCATCCCACAAAACCTGCGCATGCGCATCCCACAAAACCTCGCACGTGTTTTTACTCGACTAGCCTGCGGGATGCATCCTCTCGCACGTGTTTTTACTCGACTAGCCTGCGGGATGCATCCTCTCGCACGTGTTTTTGCTCGACTAGCCTGCGGGATGCATCCTCTCGCACGTGTTTTTGCTCGACTACCCTGCGGGATGCATCCTCTCGCACGTGTTTTTGCTCGACTAGCCATGCGAATCCCAAAAAACCTGCGCATGCGCATCCCAAAAAACCTGCGCATGCGCATCCCACAAAACCTGCGCATGCGCATCCCACAAAACCTCGCACGTGTTTTTACTCGACTAGCCTGCGGGATGCATCCTCTCGCACGTGTTTTTACTCGACTAGCCTGCGGGATGCATCCTCTCGCACGTGTTTTTACTCGACTAGCCTGCGGGATGCATCCTCTCGCACGTGTTTTTACTCGACTAGCCTGCGGGATGCATCCTCTCGCACGTGTTTTTACTCGACTAGCCTGCGGGAAGCATCCTCTCGCACGTGTTTTTACTCGACTAGTCTGCGGGATGCATCCTCTCGCACGTGTTTTTGCTCGACTAGCCATGCGCATCCCAAAAAACCTGCGCATGCGCATCCCACAAAACCTGCGCATGCGCATCCCACAAAACCTCGCACGTGTTTTTACTCGACTAGCCTGCGGGATGCATCCTCTCGCACGTGTTTTTACTCTACTAGCCTGCGGGATGCATCCTCTCGCACGTGTTTTTGCTCGACTAGCCTGCGGGATGCATCCTCTCGCACGTGTTTTTGCTCGACTACCCTGCGGGATGCATCCTCTCGCACGTGTTTTTACTCGACTAGCCATGCGCATCCCAAAAAACCTGCGCATGCGCATCCCAAAAAACCTGCGCATGCGCATCCCACAAAACCTGCGCATGCGCATCCCACAAAACCTCGCACGTGTTTTTACTCGACTAGCCTGCGGGATGCATCCTCTCGCACGTGTTTTTACTCGACTAGCCTGCGGGATGCATCCTCTCGCACGTGTTTTTACTCGACTAGCCTGCGGGATGCATCCTCTCGCACGTGTTTTTGCTCGACTAGCCTGCGGGATGCATCCTCTCGCACGTGTTTTTGCTCGACTAGGCATGCGCATCCCAAAAAACCTGCGCATGCGCATCCCACAAAACCTGCGCATGCGCATCCCACAAAACCTCGCACGTGTTTTTACTCGACTAGCCTGCGGGATGCATCCTCTCGCACGTGTTTTTACTCGACTAGCCTGCGGGATGCATCCTCTCGCACGTGTTTTTACTCGACTAGCCTGCGGGATGCATCCTCTCGCACGTGTTTTTACTCGACTAGCCTGCGGGAAGCATCCTCTCGCACGTGTTTTTACTCGACTAGTCTGCGGGATGCATCCTCTCGCACGTGTTTTTGCTCGACTAGCCATGCGCATCCCAAAAAACCTGCGCATGCGCATCCCACAAAACCTGCGCATGCGCATCCCACAAAACCTCGCACGTGTTTTTACTCGACTAGCCTGCGGGATGCATCCTCTCGCACGTGTTTTTACTCGACTAGCCTGCGGGATGCATCCTCTCGCACGTGTTTTTGCTCGACTAGCCTGCGGGATGCATCCTCTCGCACGTGTTTTTGCTCGACTACCCTGCGGGATGCATTCTCTCGCACGTGTTTTTGCTCGACTAGCCATGCGAATCCCAAAAAACCTGCGCATGCGCATCCCAAAAAACCTGCGCATGCGCATCCCACAAAACCTGCGCATGCGCATCCCACAAAACCTCGCACGTGTTTTTACTCGACTAGCCTGCGGGATGCATCCTCTCGCACGTGTTTTTACTCGACTAGCCTGCGGGATGCATCCTCTCGCACGTGTTTTTACTCGACTAGCCTGCGGGATGCATCCTCTCGCACGTGTTTTTACTCGACTAGCCTGCGGGATGCATCCTCTCGCACGTGTTTTTACTCGACTAGCCTGCGGGAAGCATCCTCTCGCACGTGTTTTTACTCGACTAGTCTGCGGGATGCATCCTCTCGCACGTGTTTTTGCTCGACTAGCCATGCGCATCCCAAAAAACCTGCGCATGCGCATCCCACAAAACCTGCGCATGCGCATCCCACAAAACCTCGCACGTGTTTTTACTCGACTAGCCTGCGGGATGCATCCTCTCGCACGTGTTTTTACTCTACTAGCCTGCGGGATGCATCCTCTCGCACGTGTTTTTGCTCGACTAGCCTGCGGGATGCATCCTCTCGCACGTGTTTTTGCTCGACTACCCTGCGGGATGCATCCTCTCGCACGTGTTTTTGCTCGACTAGCCATGCGCATCCCAAAAAACCTGCGCATGCGCATCCCAAAAAACCTGCGCATGCGCATCCCACAAAACCTGCGCATGCGCATCCCACAAAACCTCGCACGTGTTTTTACTCGACTAGCCTGCGGGATGCATCCTCTCGCACGTGTTTTTACTCGACTAGCCTGCGGGATGCATCCTCTCGCACGTGTTTTTACTCGACTAGCCTGCGGGATGCATCCTCTCGCACGTGTTTTTGCTCGACTAGCCTGCGGGATGCATCCTCTCGCACGTGTTTTTGCTCGACTAGGCATGCGCATCCCAAAAAACCTGCGCATGCGCATCCCACAAAACCTGCGCATGCGCATCCCACAAAACCTCGCACGTGTTTTTACTCGACTAGCCTGCGGGATGCATCCTCTCGCACGTGTTTTTACTCGACTAGCCTGCGGGATGCATCCTCTCGCACGTGTTTTTACTCGACTAGCCTGCGGGATGCATCCTCTCGCACGTGTTTTTACTCGACTAGCCTGCGGGAAGCATCCTCTCGCACGTGTTTTTACTCGACTAGTCTGCGGGATGCATCCTCTCGCACGTGTTTTTGCTCGACTAGCCATGCGCATCCCAAAAAACCTGCGCATGCGCATCCCACAAAACCTGCGCATGCGCATCCCACAAAACCTCGCACGTGTTTTTACTCGACTAGCCTGCGGGATGCATCCTCTCGCACGTGTTTTTACTCGACTAGCCTGCGGGATGCATCCTCTCGCACGTGTTTTTGCTCGACTAGCCTGCGGGATGCATCCTCTCGCACGTGTTTTTGCTCGACTACCCTGCGGGATGCATCCTCTCGCACGTGTTTTTGCTCGACTAGCCATGCGAATCCCAAAAAACCTGCGCATGCGCATCCCAAAAAACCTGCGCATGCGCATCCCACAAAACCTGCGCATGCGCATCCCACAAAACCTCGCACGTGTTTTTACTCGACTAGCCTGCGGGATGCATCCTCTCGCACGTGTTTTTACTCGACTAGCCTGCGGGATGCATCCTCTCGCACGTGTTTTTACTCGACTAGCCTGCGGGATGCATCCTCTCGCACGTGTTTTTACTCGACTAGCCTGCGGGATGCATCCTCTCGCACGTGTTTTTACTCGACTAGCCTGCGGGAAGCATCCTCTCGCACGTGTTTTTACTCGACTAGTCTGCGGGATGCATCCTCTCGCACGTGTTTTTGCTCGACTAGCCATGCGCATCCCAAAAAACCTGCGCATGCGCATCCCACAAAACCTGCGCATGCGCATCCCACAAAACCTCGCACGTGTTTTTACTCGACTAGCCTGCGGGATGCATCCTCTCGCACGTGTTTTTACTCTACTAGCCTGCGGGATGCATCCTCTCGCACGTGTTTTTGCTCGACTAGCCTGCGGGATGCATCCTCTCGCACGTGTTTTTGCTCGACTACCCTGCGGGATGCATCCTCTCGCACGTGTTTTTGCTCGACTAGCCATGCGCATCCCAAAAAACCTGCGCATGCGCATCCCAAAAAACCTGCGCTTGCGCATCCCACATAACCTGCGCATGCGCATCCCACAAAACCTCGCACGTGTTTTTACTCGACTAGCCTGCGGGATGCATCCTCTCGCACGTGTTTTTACTCGACTAGCCTGCGGGATGCATCCTCTCGCACGTGTTTTTACTCGACTAGCCTGCGGGATGCATCCTCTCGCACGTGTTTTTGCTCGACTAGCCTGCGGGATGCATCCTCTCGCACGTGTTTTTGCTCGACTAGGCATGCGCATCCCAAAAAACCTGCGCATGCGCATCCCACAAAACCTGCGCATGCGCATCCCACAAAACCTCGCACGTGTTTTTACTCGACTAGCCTGCGGGATGCATCCTCTCGCACGTGTTTTTACTCGACTAGCCTGCGGGATGCATCCTCTCGCACGTGTTTTTACTCGACTAGCCTGCGGGATGCATCCTCTCGCACGTGTTTTTACTCGACTAGCCTGCGGGAAGCATCCTCTCGCACGTGTTTTTACTCGACTAGTCTGCGGGATGCATCCTCTCGCACGTGTTTTTGCTCGACTAGCCATGCGCATCCCAAAAAACCTGCGCATGCGCATCCCACAAAACCTGCGCATGCGCATCCCACAAAACCTCGCACGTGTTTTTACTCGACTAGCCTGCGGGATGCATCCTCTCGCACGTGTTTTTACTCGACTAGCCTGCGGGATGCATCCTCTCGCACGTGTTTTTGCTCGACTAGCCTGCGGGATGCATCCTCTCGCACGTGTTTTTGCTCGACTACCCTGCGGGATGCATCCTCTCGCACGTGTTTTTGCTCGACTAGCCATGCGAATCCCAAAAAACCTGCGCATGCGCATCCCAAAAAACCTGCGCATGCGCATCCCACAAAACCTGCGCATGCGCATCCCACAAAACCTCGCACGTGTTTTTACTCGACTAGCCTGCGGGATGCATCCTCTCGCACGTGTTTTTACTCGACTAGCCTGCGGGATGCATCCTCTCGCACGTGTTTTTACTCGACTAGCCTGCGGGATGCATCCTCTCGCACGTGTTTTTACTCGACTAGCCTGCGGGATGCATCCTCTCGCACGTGTTTTTACTCGACTAGCCTGCGGGATGCATCCTCTCGCACGTGTTTTTACTCGACTAGCCTGCGGGAAGCATCCTCTCGCACGTGTTTTTACTCGACTAGTCTGCGGGATGCATCCTCTCGCACGTGTTTTTGCTCGACTAGGCATGCGCATCCCAAAAAACCTGCGCATGCGCATCCCACAAAACCTGCGCATGCGCATCCCACAAAACCTCGCACGTGTTTTTACTCGACTAGCCTGCGGGATGCATCCTCTCGCACGTGTTTTTACTCGACTAGCCTGCGGGATGCATCCTCTCGCACGTGTTTTTACTCGACTAGCCTGCGGGAAGCATCCTCTCGCACGTGTTTTTACTCGACTAGTCTGCGGGATGCATCCTCTCGCACGTGTTTTTGCTCGACTAGCCACGCGCATCCCAAAAAACCTGCGCATGCGCATCCCACAAAACCTGCGCATGCGCATCCCACAAAACCTCGCACGTGTTTTTACTCGACTAGCCTGCGGGATGCATCCTCTCGCACGTGTTTTTACTCGACTAGCCTGTTGGATGCATCCTCTCGCACGTGTTTTTGCTCGACTAGCCTGCGGGATGCATCCTCTCGCACGTGTTTTTGCTCGACTACCCTGCGGGATGCATCCTCTCGCACGTGTTTTTGCTCGACTAGCCATGCGAATCCCAAAAAACCTGCGCATGCGCATCCCAAAAAACCTGCGCATGCGCATCCCACAAAACCTGCGCATGCGCATCCCACAAAACCTCGCACGTGTTTTTACTCGACTAGCCTGCGGGATGCATCCTCTCGCACGTGTTTTTACTCTACTAGCCTGCGGGATGCATCCTCTCGCACGTGTTTTTGCTCGACTAGCCATGCGCATCCCAAAAAACCTGCGCATGCGCATCCCACAAAACCTGCGCATGCGCATCACACAAAACCTGCGCATGCGCATCCCACAAAACCTCGCACGTGTTTTTGCTCGACTAGCCTGCGGGATGCATCCTCTCGCACGTGTTTTTACTCGACTAGCCTGCGGGATGCATCCTCTCGCACGTGTTTTTACTCGACTAGCCTGCGGGATGCATCCTCTCGCACTTGTTTTTGCTCGACTAGCATGCGGGATGCATCCTCTCGCACGTGTTTTTGCTCGACTAGGCATGCGCATCCCAAAAAACCTGCGCATGCGCATCCCACAAAACCTGCGCATGCGCATCCCACAAAACCTCGCACGTGTTTTTACTCGACTAGCCTGCGGGATGCATCCTCTCGCACGTGTTTTTACTCAACTAGCCTGCGGGATGCATCCTCTCGCACGTGTTTTTGCTCGACTAGCCTGCGGGATGCATCCTCTCGCACGTGTTTTTACTCGACTAGCCTGCGGGATGCATCCTCTAGCACGTGTTTTTACTCGACTACCCTGCGGGATGCATCCTCTCGCACGTGTTTTTGCTCGACTAGCCATGCGCATCCCAAAAAACCTGCGCATGCGCATCCCAAAAAACCTGCGCATGCGCATCCCACAAAACCTGCGCATGCGCATCCCACAAAACCTCGCACGTGTTTTTACTCGACTAGCCTGCGGGATGCATCCTCTCGCACGTGTTTTTGCTCGACTAGCCTGCGGGATGCATCCTCTCGCACGTGTTTTTGCTCGACTAGGCATGCGCATCCCAAAAAACCTGCGCATGCGCATCCCACAAAACCTGCGCATGCGCATCCCACAAAACCTCGCACGTGTTTTTACTCGACTAGCCTGCGGGATGCATCCTCTCGCACGTGTTTTTACTCGACTAGCCTGCGGGATGCATCCTCTCGCACGTGTTTTTACTCGACTAGCCTGCGGGATGCATCCTCTCGCACGTGTTTTTACTCGACTAGCCTGCGGGAAGCATCCTCTCGCACGTGTTTTTACTCGACTAGTCTGCGGGATGCATCCTCTCGCACGTGTTTTTGCTCGACTAGCCATGCGCATCCCAAAAAACCTGCGCATGCGCATCCCACAAAACCTGCGCATGCGCATCCCACAAAACCTCGCACGTGTTTTTACTCGACTAGCCTGCGGGATGCATCCTCTCGCACGTGTTTTTACTCGACTAGCCTGCGGGATGCATCCTCTCGCACGTGTTTTTGCTCGACTAGCCTGCGGGATGCATCCTCTCGCACGTGTTTTTGCTCGACTACCCTGCGGGATGCATCCTCTCGCACGTGTTTTTGCTCGACTAGCCATGCGAATCCCAAAAAACCTGCGCATGCGCATCCCAAAAAACCTGCGCATGCGCATCCCACAAAACCTGCGCATGCGCATCCCACAAAACCTCGCACGTGTTTTTACTCGACTAGCCTGCGGGATGCATCCTCTCGCACGTGTTTTTACTCGACTAGCCTGCGGGATGCATCCTCTCGCACGTGTTTTTACTCGACTAGCCTGCGGGATGCATCCTCTCGCACGTGTTTTTACTCGACTAGCCTGCGGGATGCATCCTCTCGCACGTGTTTTTACTCGACTAGCCTGCGGGATGCATCCTCTCGCACGTGTTTTTACTCGACTAGCCTGCGGGAAGCATCCTCTCGCACGTGTTTTTACTCGACTAGTCTGCGGGATGCATCCTCTCGCACGTGTTTTTGCTCGACTAGCCATGCGCATCCCAAAAAACCTGCGCATGCGCATCCCACAAAACCTGCGCATGCGCATCCCACAAAACCTCGCACGTGTTTTTACTCGACTAGCCTGCGGGATGCATCCTCTCGCACGTGTTTTTACTCTACTAGCCTGCGGGATGCATCCTCTCGCACGTGTTTTTGCTCGACTAGCCTGCGGGATGCATCCTCTCGCACGTGTTTTTGCTCGACTACCCTGCGGGATGCATCCTCTCGCACGTGTTTTTGCTCGACTAGCCATGCGCATCCCAAAAAACCTGCGCATGCGCATCCCAAAAAACCTGCGCATGCGCATCCCACAAAACCTGCGCATGCGCATCCCACAAAACCTCGCACGTGTTTTTACTCGACTAGCCTGCGGGATGCATCCTCTCGCACGTGTTTTTACTCGACTAGCCTGCGGGATGCATCCTCTCGCACGTGTTTTTACTCGACTAGCCTGCGGGATGCATCCTCTCGCACGTGTTTTTGCTCGACTAGCCTGCGGGATGCATCCTCTCGCACGTGTTTTTGCTCGACTAGGCATGCGCATCCCAAAAAACCTGCGCATGCGCATCCCACAAAACCTCGCACGTGTTTTTACTCGACTAGCCTGCGGGATGCATCCTCTCGCACGTGTTTTTACTCGACTAGCCTGCGGGATGCATCCTCTCGCACGTGTTTTTACTCGACTAGCCTGCGGGATGCATCCTCTCGCACGTGTTTTTACTCGACTAGCCTGCGGGAAGCATCCTCTCGCACGTGTTTTTACTCGACTAGTCTGCGGGATGCATCCTCTCGCACGTGTTTTTGCTCGACTAGCCACGCGCATCCCAAAAAACCTGCGCATGCGCATCCCACAAAACCTGCGCATGCGCATCCCACAAAACCTCGCACGTGTTTTTACTCGACTAGCCTGCGGGATGCATCCTCTCGCACGTGTTTTTACTCGACTAGCCTGCGGGATGCATCCTCTCGCACGTGTTTTTGCTCGACTAGCCTGCGGGATGCATCCTCTCGCACGTGTTTTTGCTCGACTACCCTGCGGGATGCATCCTCTCGCACGTGTTTTTGCTCGACTAGCCATGCGAATCCCAAAAAACCTGCGCATGCGCATCCCAAAAAACCTGCGCATGCGCATCCCACAAAACCTGCGCATGCGCATCCCACAAAACCTCGCACG
Organism: Lasioglossum baleicum; assembly: GCF_051020765.1. Taxonomy (NCBI): domain Eukaryota; kingdom Metazoa; phylum Arthropoda; class Insecta; order Hymenoptera; family Halictidae; genus Lasioglossum; species Lasioglossum baleicum. The sequence continues at coordinate 9,266 of NW_027469318.1, read as the reverse complement.
TGTTTTTACTCGACTAGCCTGCGGGATGCATCCTCTCGCACGTGTTTTTACTCTACTAGCCTGCGGGATGCATCCTCTCACACGTGTTTTTGCTCGACTAGCCTGCGGGATGCATCCTCTCGCACGTGTTTTTGCTCGACTACCCTGCGGGATGCATCCTCTCGCACGTGTTTTTGCTCGACTAGCCATGCGCATCCCAAAAAACCTGCGCATGCGCATCCCAAAAAACCTGCGCATGCGCATCCCACAAAACCTCGCACGTGTTTTTACTCGACTAGCCAGCGGGATGCATCCTCTCGCACGTGTTTTTACTCGACTAGCCTGCGGGATGCATCCTCTCGCACGTGTTTTTACTCGACTAGCCTGCGGGATGCATCCTCTCGCACGTGTTTTTGCTCGACTAGCCTGCGGGATGCATCCTCTCGCACGTGTTTTTGCTCGACTAGGCATGCGCATCCCAAAAAACCTGCGCATGCGCATCCCACAAAACCTGCGCATGCGCATCCCACAAAACCTCGCACGTGTTTTTACTCGACTAGCCTGCGGGATGCATCCTCTCGCACGTGTTTTTACTCGACTAGCCTGCGGGATGCATCCTCTCGCACGTGTTTTTGCTCGACTAGCCATGCGCATCCCAAAAAACCTGCGCATGCGCATCCCACAAAACCTGCGCATGCGCATCACACAAAACCTCGCACGTGTTTTTACTCGACTAGCCTGCGGGATGCATCCTCTCGCACGTGTTTTTACTCGACTAGCCTGCGGGATGCATCCTCTCGCACGTGTTTTTGCTCGACTAGCCTGCGGGATGCATCCTCTCGCACGTGTTTTTGCTCGACTACCCTGCGGGATGCATCCTCTCGCACGTGTTTTTGCTCGACTAGCCATGCGCATCCCAAACAACCTGCGCATGCGGATCCCAAAAAACCTGCGCATGCGCATCCCACAAAACCTGCGCATGCGCATCCCACAAAACCTCGCACGTGTTTTTGCTCGACTAGCCTGCGGGATGCATCCTCTCGCACGTGTTTTTACTCGACTAGCCTGCGGGATGCATCCTCTCGCACGTGTTTTTACTCGACTAGCCTGCGGGATGCATCCTCTCGCACTTGTTTTTGCTCGACTAGCATGCGGGATGCATCCTCTCGCACGTGTTTTTGCTCGACTAGGCATGCGCATCCCAAAAAACCTGCGCATGCGCATCCCACAAAACCTGCGCATGCGCATCCCACAAAACCTCGCACGTGTTTTTACTCGACTAGCCTGCGGGATGCATCCTCTCGCACGTGTTTTTACTCAACTAGCCTGCGGGATGCATCCTCTCGCACGTGTTTTTGCTCGACTAGCCTGCGGGATGCATCCTCTCGCACGTGTTTTTACTCGACTAGCCTGCGGGATGCATCCTCTAGCACGTGTTTTTACTCGACTACCCTGCGGGATGCATCCTCTCGCACGTGTTTTTGCTCGACTAGCCATGCGCATCCCAAAAAACCTGCGCATGCGCATCCCAAAAAACCTGCGCATGCGCATCCCACAAAACCTGCGCATGCGCATCCCACAAAACCTCGCACGTGTTTTTACTCGACTAGCCTGCGGGATGCATCCTCTCGCACGTGTTTTTACTCGACTAGCCTGCGGGATGCATCCTCTCGCACGTGTTTTTACTCGACTAGCCTGCGGGAAGCATCCTCTCGCACGTGTTTTTGCTCGACTAGCCATGAGAATCCCAAAAAACCTGCGCATGCGCATCCCACAAAACCTCGCACGTGTTTTTACTCGACTAGCCTGCGGGATGCATCCTCTCGCAAGTGTTTTTACTCGACTAGCCTGCGGGATGCATCCTCTCGCACGTGTTTTTACTCGACTAGCCTGCGGGATGCATCCTCTCGCACGTGTTTTTGCTCGACTAGCTTGCGGGATGCATCCTCTCGCACGTGTTTTTGCTCGACTAGGCATGCGCATCCCAAAAAACCTGCGCATGCGCATCCCAAAAAACCTGCGCATGCGCATCCCACAAAACCTCGCACGTGTTTTTACTCGACTAGCCTGCGGGATGCATCCTCTCGCACGTGTTTTTACTCGACTAGCTTGCGGGATGCATCCTCTCGCACGTGTTTTTACTCGACTAGCCTGCGGGATGCATCCTCTCGCACGTGTTTTTACTCGACTAGCCTGCGGGATGCATCCTCTCGCACGTGTTTTTACTCGACTAGCCTGCGGGAAGCATCCTCTCGCACGTGTTTTTACTCGACTAGACTGCGGGATGCATCCTCTCGCACGTGTTTTTGCTCGACTAGCCATGCGCATCCCAAAAAACCTGCGCATGCGCATCCCACAAAACCTGCGCATGCGCATCCCACAAAACCTCGCACGTGTTTTTACTCGACTAGCCTGCGGGATGCATCCTCTCGCACGTGTTTTTACTCGACTAGCCTGCGGGATGCATCCTCTCGCACGTGTTTTTGCTCGACTAGCCTGCGGGATGCATCCTCTCGCACGTGTTTTTGCTCGACTACCCTGCGGGATGCATCCCCTCGCACGTGTTTTTGCTCGACAAGCCATGCGCATCCCAAAAAACCTGCGCATGCGCATCCCAAAAAACCTGCGCATGCGCATCCCACAAAACCTGCGCATGCGCATCCCACAAAACCTCGCACGTGTTTTTACTCGACTAGCCTGCGGGATGCATCCTCTCGCACGTGTTTTTACTCGACTAGCCTGCGGGATGCATCCTCTCGCACGTGTTTTTACTCGACTAGCCTGCGGGATGCATCCTCTCGCACGTGTTTTTGCTCGACTAGCCTGCGGGATGCATCCTCTCGCACGTGTTTTTGCTCGACTAGGCATGCGCATCCCAAAAAACCTGCGCATGCGCATCCCACAAAACCTGCGCATGCGCATCCCACAAAACCTCGCACGTGTTTTTACTCGACTAGCCTGCGGGATGCATCCTCTCGCACGTGTTTTTACTCGACTAGCCTGCGGGATGCATCCTCTCGCACGTGTTTTTACTCGACTAGCCTGCGGGAAGCATCCTCTGGCACATGTTTTTACTCGACTAGTCTGCGGGATGCATCCTCTCGCACGTGTTTTTGCTCGACTAGCCTGCGGGATGCATCCTCTCGCACGTGTTTTTGCTCGACTAGCCTGCGGGATGCATCCTCTCGCACGTGTTTTTGCTCGACTAGCCATGCGCATCCCAAAAAACCTGCGCATGCGCATCCCACAAAACCTGCGCATGCGCATCCCACAAAACCTCGCACGTGTTTTTACTCGACTAGCCTGCGGGATGCATCCTCTCGCACGTGTTATTACTCGACTAGCCTGCGGGATGCATCCTCTCGCATGTGTTTTTACTCGACTAGCCTGCGGGATGCATCCTCTCGCACGTGTTTTTGCTCGACTAGCCTGCGGGATGCATCCTCTCGCACGTGTTTTTGCTCGAATAGCCTGCGGGATGCATCCTCTCGCACGTGTTTTTACTCGACTAGCCTGCGGGATGCATCCTCTCGCACGTGTTTTTACTCGACTACCCTGCGGGATGCATCCTCTCGCACGTGTTTTTGCTCGACTAGGCATGCGCATCCCAAAAAACCTGCGCATGCGCATCCCAAAAAACCTGCGCATGCGCATCCCACAAAACCTGCGCATGCGCATCCCACAAAACCTCGCACGTGTTTTTACTCGACTAGCCTGCGGGATGCATCCTCTCGCACGTGTTTTTACTCGACTAGCCTGCGGGATGCATCCTCTCGCACGTGTTTTTACTCGACTAGCCTGCGGGTTGCATCCTCTCGCACGTGTTTTTACTCGACTAGCCTGCGGGAAGCATCCTCTCGCACGTGTTTTTACTCGACTAGCCTGCGGGAAGCATCCTCTCGCACGTGTTTTTACTCGACTAGTCTGCGGGATGCATCCTCTCGCACGTGTTTTTGCTCGACTAGCCTGCGGGATGCATCCTCTCGCACGTGTTTTTGCTCGACTAGCCTGCGGGATGCATCCTCTCGCACGTGTTTTTGCTCGACTAGCCTGCGGGATGCATCCTCTCGCACGTGTTTTTGCTCGACTAGCCTGCGGGATGCATCCTCTCGCACGTGTTTTTGCTCGACTAGCCATGCGCATCCCAAAAAACCTGCGCATGCGCATCCCACAAAACCTGCGCATGCGCATCCCACAAAACCTCGCACGTGTTTTTACTCGACTAGCCTGCGGGATGCATCCTCTCGCACGTGTTTTTACTCGACTAGCCTGCGGGATGCATCCTCTCGCACGTGTTTTTACTCGACTAGCCTGCGGGATGCATCCTCTCGCACGTGTTTTTACTCGACTAGCCTGCAGGATGCATCCTCTCGCACGTGTTTTTACTCGACTAGCCTGCGGGATGCATCCTCTCGCACGTGTTTTTGCTCGACTAGCCTGCGGGATGCATCCTCTCGCACGTGTTTTTACTCGAGTAGCCTGCGGGATGCATCCTTTCGCACGTGTTTTTGCTCGACTAGCCTGCGGGATGCATCCTCTTGCACGTGTTTTTACTCGACTAGCCTGCGGGATGCATCCTCTCGCACGTGTTTTTACTCGACTAGCCTGCGGGAAGCATCCTCTCGCACGTGTTTTTACTCGACTAGCCTGCGGGAAGCATCCTCTCGCACGTGTTTTTACTCGACTAGCCTGCGGGATGCATCCTCTCGCACGTGTTTTTACTCGAGTAGCCTGCGGGATGCATCCTTTCGCACGTGTTTTTGCTCGACTAGCCTGCGGGATGCATCCCCTTGCACGTGATTTTACTCGACTAGCCTGCGGGATGCATCCTCTCGCACGTGTTTTTGCTCGACTAGCCTGCGGGATGCATCCTCTCGCACGTGTTTTTGCTCGACTAGCCTGCCGGATGCATCCTCTCGCACGTGTTTTTACTCGACTAGCCTGCGGGATGCATCCTCTCGCACGTGTTTTTGCTCGACTAGCCACGCGCATCCCAAAAAACCTGCGCATGCGCATCCCACAAAACCTGCGCATGCGCATCCCACAAAACCTCGCACGTGTTTTTACTCGACTAGCCTGCGGGATGCATCCTCTCGCACGTGTTTTTACTCGACTAGCCTGCGGGATGCATCCTCTCGCACGTGTTTTTGCTCGACTAGCCTGCGGGATGCATCCTCTCGCACGTGTTTTTGCTCGACTACCCTGCGGGATGCATCCTCTCGCACGTGTTTTTGCTCGACTAGCCATGCGAATCCCAAAAAACCTGCGCATGCGCATCCCAAAAAACCTGCGCATGCGCATCCCACAAAACCTGCGCATGCGCATCCCACAAAACCTCGCACGTGTTTTTACTCGACTAGCCTGCGGGATGCATCCTCTCGCACGTGTTTTTACTCTACTAGCCTGCGGGATGCATCCTCTCGCACGTGTTTTTGCTCGACTAGCCTGCGGGATGCATCCTCTCGCACGTGTTTTTGCTCGACTACCCTGCGGGATGCATCCTCTCGCACGTGTTTTTGCTCGACTAGCCATGCGCATCCCAAAAAACCTGCGCATGCGCATCCCAAAAAACCTGCGCATGCGCATCCCAAAAAACCTGCGCATGCGCATCCCACAAAACCTCGCACGTGTTTTTACTCGACTAGCCAGCGGGATGCATCCTCTCGCACGTGTTTTTACTCGACTAGCCTGCGGGATGCATCCTCTCGCACGTGTTTTTACTCGACTAGCCTGCGGGATGCATCCTCTCGCACGTGTTTTTGCTCGACTAGCCTGCGGGATGCATCCTCTCGCACGTGTTTTTGCTCGACTAGGCATGCGCATCCCAAAAAACCTGCGCATGCGCATCCCACAAAACCTGCGCATGCGCATCCCACAAAACCTCGCACGTGTTTTTACTCGACTAGCCTGCGGGATGCATCCTCTCGCACGTGTTTTTACTCGACTAGCCTGCGGGATGCATCCTCTCGCACGTGTTTTTGCTCGACTAGCCATGCGCATCCCAAAAAACCTGCGCATGCGCATCCCACAAAACCTGCGCATGCGCATCACACAAAACCTCGCACGTGTTTTTACTCGACTAGCCTGCGGGATGCATCCTCTCGCACGTGTTTTTACTCGACTAGCCTGCGGGATGCATCCTCTCGCACGTGTTTTTGCTCGACTAGCCTGCGGGATGCATCCTCTCGCACGTGTTTTTGCTCGACTACCCTGCGGGATGCATCCTCTCGCACGTGTTTTTGCTCGACTAGCCATGCGCATCCCAAACAACCTGCGCATGCGGATCCCAAAAAACCTGCGCATGCGCATCCCACAAAACCTGCGCATGCGCATCCCACAAAACCTGCGCATGCGCATCCCACAAAACCTCGCACGTGTTTTTGCTCGACTAGCCTGCGGGATGCATCCTCTCGCACGTGTTTTTACTCGACTAGCCTGCGGGATGCATCCTCTCGCACGTGTTTTTACTCGACTAGCCTGCGGGATGCATCCTCTCGCACTTGTTTTTGCTCGACTAGCATGCGGGATGCATCCTCTCGCACGTGTTTTTGCTCGACTAGGCATGCGCATCCCAAAAAACCTGCGCATGCGCATCCCACAAAACCTGCTCATGCGCATCCCACAAAACCTCGCACGTGTTTTTACTCGACTAGCCTGCGGGATGCATCCTCTCGCACGTGTTTTTGCTCGACTAGGCATGCGCATCCCAAAAAACCTGCGCATGCGCATCCCACAAAACCTGCTCATGCGCATCCCACAAAACCTCGCACGTGTTTTTACTCGACTAGCCTGCGGGATGCATCCTCTAGCACGTGTTTTTACTCGACTACCCTGCGGGATGCATCCTCTCGCACGTGTTTTTGCTCGACTAGCCATGCGCATCCCAAAAAACCTGCGCATGCGCATCCCAAAAAACCTGCGCATGCGCATCCCACAAAACCTGCGCATGCGCATCCCACAAAACCTCGCACGTGTTTTTTACTCGACTAGCCTGCGGGATGCATCCTCTCGCACGTGTTTTTACTCGACTAGCCTGCGGGATGCATCCTCTCGCACGTGTTTTTACTCGACTAGCCTGCGGGAAGCATCCTCTCGCACGTGTTTTTGCTCGACTAGCCATGAGAATCCCAAAAACCTGCGCATGCGCATCCCACAAAACCTCGCAACGTGTTTTTACTCGACTAGCCTGCGGGATGCATCTCTCGCAAGTGTTTTTACTCGACCTAGCCTGCGGGATGCATCCTCTCGCACGTGTTTTTACTCGACTAGCCTGCGGATGCATCCTCTCGCACGTGTTTTTGCTCGACCTAGCCTTGCGGGATGCATCCTCTCGCACGTGTTTTTGCTCGACTAGGCCATGCGCATCCCAAAAAACCTGCGCATGCGCATCCCAAAAAACCTGCGCATGCGCATCCCACAAAACCTCGCACCGTGTTTTTACTCGACTAGCCTGCGGGATGCATCCTCTCGCACGTGTTTTTACCTCGACTAGGCCTGCGGGATGCATCCTCTCGCACGTGTTTTTACTCGACTAGCCTGCGGGATGCATCCTCTCGCACGTGTTTTTACTCGACTAGCCCTGCGGAAGCATCCTCTCGCACGTGTTTTTACTCGACTAGACTGCGGATGCATCCTCTCGCACGTGTTTTGCTCGATAGCCATGCGCATCCCAAAAAACCTGCGCATGCGCATCCCACAAAACCTGCGCATGCGCATCCCACAAAACCTCGCACGTGTTTTTACTCGACTAGCCTGCGGGATGCATCCTCTCGCACGTGTTTTTACTCGACTAGCCTGCGGGATGCATCCTCTTCGCACGTGTTTTTAGCTCGACTAGCCTGCGGGATGCATCCTCTCGCACGTGTTTTTGCCTCGACTACCTGCGGGATGCATCCCCTCGCACGTGTTTTTGCTCGGACTAGCCATGCGCATCCAAAAACCTGCGCATGCAGCATCCCAAAAAACCTGCGGCATGCGCATCCCACAAAACCTGCGCATGCGCATCCCACAAAACCCTCGCACGTGTTTTTAACTCGACTAGCTGCGGGATGCAATCCTCTCGCACGTGTTTTTACTCGACTAGCCTGCGGGATGCATCCTCCTCGCACGTGTTTTTACCTCGACTAGCCTGCGGGATGCATCCTCTCGCACGTGTTTTTGCTCGACAAGGCCACTGCGCGGATGCCATCCTCTCGCACGTGTTTTTGCTCGACTAGGCATGGCGCATCCCAAAAAAAACCTGCGCGCGCATGCGCATCCCACAAAACCTCGCACGTGTTTTTACTCGACTAGCCTGCGGGATGCATCCTCTCGCACGTGTTTTTACTCGACTAGCCTGCGGGATGCATCCTCTCGCACGTGTTTTTACTCGACTAGCCTGCGGGAAGCATCCTCTGGCACATGTTTTTACTCGACTAGTCTGCGGGATGCATCCTCTCGCACGTGTTTTTGCTCGACTAGCCTGCGGGATGCATCCTCTCGCACGTGTTTTTGCTCGACTAGCCTGCGGGATGCATCCTCTCGCACGTGTTTTTGCTCGACTAGCCATGCGCATCCCAAAAAACCTGCGCATGCGCATCCCACAAAACCTGCGCATGCGCATCCCACAAAACCTCGCACGTGTTTTTACTCGACTAGCCTGCGGGATGCATCCTCTCGCACGTGTTATTACTCGACTAGCCTGCGGGATGCATCCTCTCGCATGTGTTTTTACTCGACTAGCCTGCGGGATGCATCCTCTCGCACGTGTTTTTGCTCGACTAGCCTGCGGGATGCATCCTCTCGCACGTGTTTTTGCTCGAATAGCCTGCGGGATGCATCCTCTCGCACGTGTTTTTACTCGACTAGCCTGCGGGATGCATCCTCTCGCACGTGTTTTTACTCGACTACCCTGCGGGATGCATCCTCTCGCACGTGTTTTTGCTCGACTAGGCATGCGCATCCCAAAAAACCTGCGCATGCGCATCCCAAAAAACCTGCGCATGCGCATCCCACAAAACCTGCGCATGCGCATCCCACAAAACCTCGCACGTGTTTTTACTCGACTAGCCTGCGGGATGCATCCTCTCGCACGTGTTTTTACTCGACTAGCCTGCGGGATGCATCCTCTCGCACGTGTTTTTACTCGACTAGCCTGCGGGATGCATCCTCTCGCACGTGTTTTTACTCGACTAGCCTGCGGGAAGCATCCTCTCGCACGTGTTTTACTCGACTAGCCTGCGGGAAGCATCCTCTCGCACGTGTTTTTACTCGACTAGTCTGCGGGATGCATCCTCTCGCACGTGTTT